>NW_028324300.1:14299439-14404439 GCF_058129835.1 Hydra viridissima
TTTTATTAAAACTTTCTAACCTCTTATCAAATATTTACGTATTTTATAGACATCGCTTGTTGCATCGCATATTGCACTCAGTAAAAATGTTTATGGCATTTTTTTACTTTTTAAATCAAAAAACTAAAGAAATTAACTTTTGTTCATTTATCTAAGTTAAAGACATTTTCTCAACAATGCATCTACTGGGTAGCATAAAATTCCAGTATATATATAAATATGTGTGTGTGTTCGACGACATTGTGTTGTCGTATAAACGATCAGGTTCAGCACCTCCACACCTCTGATTTTATTTGTTATATAGGTTACCAATAGTTACCAATAGGTTTGAACTATTATTTTCAAGCCCAGAATAAATCTTAAGTCGATCAGAATACAAGTTTAAGATATTGTAAATTGTAATAACTGTAAAATTTAAGAAATCAAAAAATAAAAAAGACTAGAAAAACAAAAAAACTAGAAAAATTCTTTGATATTTTGCGGCAAATAAAAAAATCTTTAATGACTTTTAAATTGTGAGACTTAAAAACATCAAAAGGAAAAGGTTCAATGATCGGAGCTCTCTTAATAAATGCCAAGACTCCAGAATAAAACTCAAAACACATAAAAGAAGAACTATTTTACATAAGAATTCTATTTATATAACACTGGCCGGTGACACCAAAGGCATATTAAAAATGGGAAGAAAGACCAATTTAGAGGTGGATTTAGAAAATGGGGCGGAGAGTAAACTCTGATGGGAACTAACGCCAGTTTGAATCTTCAGCCTCTTTTTAGACACTCCAATTTTAAAGTAAACTTAGTGACAATTTATAAAT
This sequence comes from Hydra viridissima, assembly GCF_058129835.1. Classification (NCBI taxonomy): domain Eukaryota; kingdom Metazoa; phylum Cnidaria; class Hydrozoa; order Anthoathecata; family Hydridae; genus Hydra; species Hydra viridissima. The sequence goes on from NW_028324300.1 coordinate 14,300,258, forward strand.
TTTTTAGTATTTGAAAACAAAGAATCGTTTACGTTGAATTCTTTCATCTCTTTTGTTGAACTTTCTGCATTAAACTTTATAAATGAAGTTTGAAAAGAACCAAAAAGATAAACAACCAACCTTTAAGAGTGAAGAGCCAAAACATGTGCTTTTTATAAGCTTCAAATAATGAGGGGACCGTGGCTCTGTTAGCCTCCTCACTTTATCTCTCCCCTCCACAAATAACTTTTTATAAAAACATGTGACAGCAACACGTGAGTAAAATGTATTTGGCTTCAAAAATAGTTAAATCAGAGTGTTTTCCTTTAAATATAATAAATTCAAAGGACTTAAAAATGAATGCAGAGATTTTCCGCATTCTTTCTGGACCTTCAATAAGCTCATTTTCAAATCTTCAATGACAACGTAAAAACATAACTCAAATGGAAAAAAAATAAATCATAAATTTTTATAGAACATTTATTACAAACAGTTCAAATGCACAAAAAATTGCATTTTGTGCATTTGTATTGTTTGCAATAAATGTTCTATCATCACAAATTCTTTTTTTTTACTTTTCAAATATTGCTTTTTCCGCTTGTATATCTTATGGTGTAAGTTTAAAAAACTATAATTGTAATAACAATATTAAAAATTAAAAAAAATTTGTTAAAAAAAATCAATGCTAGCCAGGAAAATACAATTTACCTCCCTCAAACTCTTGTTATTTGTCAAAAAACCCTTTTCTAAAATAGGGCTAAACTGTAAATACGATTGATAAGGCCGTTGCTAGGGATGAGAAAATTCGCTTTTAGCATTGAAAATTAATTTAGAGACTTCATAGTGATTTTTCAGGAAAAGTATTCATCATCTGTTCTAAACCAAATTTTAAAAAAACATTATTTTTTCATTTTTTTAACTTTTTTACTGTTTTTTAATAGGACAGCAACCACAATAACCAAGCAACCAATAAAAACTAAAACCTTACGATATTTTTTGTTTACACCAAGAACTCCAAATGGTTAAAGGCCGTTATGTGTTTACATAAAACAGACAAAAATTTGGTCAAAAGAAAAAAAAAGTTTGGTGACAAACCACTTGTTTCTTTCTTCTTTGTAAATCCTAATTCACCTATCTTTTCGAGGTCATTGCAACTGATACTCTTTTACCAATTAAAAGATAAGCAAATTTATTAGGGGTTGTATGTCCATTCAGAACGAAAATAATTTTTTGTGTTTAAAATGTTACAGAAGGACAAAGGTTTTTCTACCAAAAATTAAATCTCCTTCTTGGTAAAAAAAAAAAAAAAGAAGAATACTTTTAGGTATAATATAGATGAAGTACTTAGAAGTAAGCAGTGGCGGCGTTAGGGTAGGGCCTGGTCCAATTGGCACTGGTAGTAAGGTTCAAAAATAGAAAAACGCTTTTGAGAATGTTTTTCTTTATAAGATCAGAACTTTGATGTCCTCTTAAAAATTAATTTTCTTTGTAAGACCTGATTTAAAATGTCCGTTCATGGCTTTATGTATTTTTAAGTGCATATGTTCTTAAGCCTTTTAAAAGTTTAATTGTATGGCTAAAAATAAGTTTATAAGGTTTTCCTCTAGACATTATTTACCATTTTTTGTTATGCTTGAAACTTCAAAAAAAGCTCTATTTTTAACCAAGTTCCGTCACTTGCAACGGCTTTTTATTATTACATCATAATATAAGTTTCGTGAATATTTAATTTCTTTTTTTAAATTTGAAAGATTTTTACGATCGTTCTTATATGTTGGTTGTCAAAATACGTATAAAGAGAATTTAAGCATCTTTTCAAAATATGCTAAATTATTATTTTCAATTTTATACACAATGTGTAACCTTTAAGTTTGTATACAATATTAATTGGTAATATTAGTAACTCAAAAGTTGATTTTTAAACAGATATTTTTTTATAGTGCCAGCTTTACTAATATTAGTACCACAAAAAAAAATGGTTTGAGTGTCATGCATTCTTGTGCCCTTATTTATTTGGCTTTGGCACAAGTTTATCCAGCCTTTTATTGATCAGTACTGGTATGGGATTAATCAGAAGAAAATTGAGGGTGATGACAAAAGTAAAGAACAGGTAAAATTATTTAGAGATTTAACAAACTTGGCAAAAACAAACAGCAACAAAAAACAAAAAAACTGCAGTTTAAAAAAATTATAATTGTAGTTAAATAGTATTTACTTAGAGTAAAAAGTGTAGATTTAACTAGAGCTCTACTAAAGAGTCATACAAGGTACTAGTTTAGGAAAAGCTGTTACTTATAAGAGCTCAATCAAAACCTATTTATATAAATTATAATGTTTAATATAGAATATTTTAAAGTTCCTACTTATATATGTTAGTCATAAGTTTTATTTGAATCATGTTCTAAAAATACTAAATAGAAAATTATTAAGTTTTAGTTGAAATAGAAGATTCTTTTTAACTCTTTCTCTACCACAAGCCGCTGACAGCGGCTTGTGTTTTTTAATTATTTTGACCACAACATTATCCTATTAAATATGGTTTTAATAGGATAATGTTTAGGCATCACCTAAGATCAGTCACTTGTAACAACTAAAACAGAGAATTAATAATGAAAATGATTCCTCTAGATACCAATGTGTTCTTTCTTGTACTATACTTTGAAACACCCTAAAAAAAGATTTTACTTTTAAGTCCAAGAATCTGTTCTCAAAGTCAAACTTAGTTATGCTAAACTTCATTCTTAAGCTTTGTATTTTTGTTTCTTAGTGTTAATGTACATCTTATAATTTTTTAACTGTGTATATGTACATATAATTATGTATGTATGTTATATTATTTATTTTACCTGTATAACTCATTGTGTTTTATTAGTTATCTTGCAATGAACTGTGTTTTGTCACATTCTCATTAATACATTTATACTGATATTGAGTTTATTTCTTTTTGTAGGAAACTGAATTTCAATCAAATAGAACTGCCACTGATCGACCTGAGAAGATGTACTGTTCTATAAAAGGCAAATGAGATTAATTGCCCATTAACTAAATGCAGAATTTTCTTGAGTTTTTTTTTATTTTAGAATTTACCTGTAAAATTAAATTTATTGCTAAATTATACAAGAGTTTTAGCGTTAATTAACAAGTCAAATTTTTACTCATGTAACTAAAACCTTTCTGGCTTTTTAAAACTAAAGTAAAATTTACCTCATGATTATTCTGTAGAAGTTTTTGGGCTACAAACTTTGCTATAATTCTATAATGTATATGATGACGTATATACGATAAAACTTGTATTCTGCAAGATTCGTTTGTACTGATGTTTTTACTGAAAGCATATTTGTTAATTAAAGTGTTTTTTGTTTTAAATAAAATATTTCATTATGAATTCTTAAAATCTTGAATAGATTTTCAGTTTCATTTCCTCCTCTGGCAAATGGTTTTTCTAAGTTTTAGTTTACAGCCGTGATGTTCAGCGCATGCATATAATAGTAACCTTTTTTTTTGCAAAATACTTGCGTGAGTTTGTCTTTTAATTAGTAATAAACATGGAGATGATCATCCATTTTTATGATAATTAAGACAGTAAGATATCAAAATCTTGGAGGTAGTTATGCTTAAGTTTTCAAATATTTTTTTTTATTGTAAAAAATTTTCTTTTTTGTGTGTGTAAATAATAGATGAAAATGTTATAGTTCTTGTATAGAGTGTTTTTTTTTATCATTCTTATCTTAAGTTAAATTTTTTTATCACTCTTTTTAAAAAGGAGTTTCACAGAGTTCCCTTAAATGTTTCTTTACAGTGTTTAGAGTAGTTTGTGAATTTATAAAAAATTAGCAGTCACCATGTTCCACTTTGTCCGATATATATATATATATATATATATATATATATATATATATATATATATATATATATATATATATATATATATATATATATATATATATATATATATATATATATATATATATATATTAGGGATATGACTTTTTTGCAACCTACTAGGCCTGTATCGTAATTCAATGAACTTTTATGTAAAAAGAACGAATAGATGTTTCATTTTGACATATTTTGAAAAAAGGTCACCCCAAAACCAAAAAATCGAATTTTCAATAGGTACACTTTTGTACAGTAAATGAATATTAAAGGCTGAAGATGTTGTAAGAGTCATACTCCTGTTGTTATTTTATTTATTTATGCAACATGTACTGTGATATAACAAAAAACATTATGTGATATATAATTATACATGTATTACAAAATTAACAGTATCAAAGCGTCTAGTACAACAATATACATAACTGTCTGTGTCTATAGGCCTACTGTGTTTAGTACAGGGGTCACATGATGCTCACGTCTCATAAAGAGTCTAGCGCTTATTACTTAGAATGAATCGAAGTTGCAGTTTGTCTTTCTTTCTGCAGGAAGCATACAGGTCTTGCATCACCTTGATTGCACGTTCAGCTATCTGATTACTTCGTGGTATGTCGATGACGGATGGCTCTTTCTTCCAGTGATTTTTGAATGACTGCAATGCCTTTTTGTAAGGCTTCAATACATCAGATAAATTCTTGAAGTCTTTGTCATTGTACTTTTGACTACTAAACCAATGTTCTGCCCACTCATATGAAATGAACCTGCAAACCTTCTCCAAATTCTTTCTCGCTTCAGGCATAAGAATGAACGCCAGAATGGCGAGAATGGCTCTTGAGTTCCATCTGGCATTGCTCATATTAGGAATGTTCTGAAAGTGAATCAGAGGGAAGTTTCTTTGTTCTTCATAGAACCTAAACACTCTTGTTAAATGGTACAAAAACTTCATATCGTCTCTCCACCCTGATTTATCAAGAATTTCTACAGTTCCATTCACAAACTTATCCTTCAGTTCATCATACTTATTCAACAGTTCAGACACAAATGGGTATTCAATGTTTGGAGATTTGGTATCACCCCCAAGTTCTTCGTCCATCACCAGACGGAGAATCCTGTCTAGTACGTGATGCTGACAACCGATAAATTGTGGTATTGTGACACCCTTTAATTTAAACATACGTTGCAACTTCACAACAACTCCATTTCTCTTCCCAGTATTGACGTTTGTTGTATCAGTAATGATCATCTTAATTGAATTCAACAAATTGTATTCATCAATAAGTTTGGCAATTTTTTCAGCAACAGTTTCAGCTTTGCCATCTTTTAAACGCAGTGCATCAAGTTTCACGTCAGTTCTTTCATTCTGAAGTACAACTACCTGATATTCCTTATCATCTATTCGTTTGCCGTCAAAGTGTAAGGACCACTGTTCCATTTTAAGTTGTTGTATCATTTCTTTTTTTAATTTACCTGCCTCTTTGAATGTGGACTTGTAAATTGCTGATTGACTTGGAGTTGGAATATCAATACCTTGTTGTGATAATACATTGCATATTTTAGCAGCTTTCTTTGTGGAAACTCCACTTGATGTAACCATACTTACAGCAAATTTACTTTTGTAGTGCTTTCTAGTTTTTTTCTGAGTGTCCTCATCATCGTCTTTATCACCGTCGTCGTCTTCATCATCTTCACTCTTACTTTTGCAGTTTTCAGATTCAGTACCACTGTCTGTGGTAGACAGGACTTGTGATGTGGAAGGTATTGCTGTTCCAGACTGGACTTTCCTTCTCTTGGAAGGGTGAATGGTTTCTTTACTTGCCACTTGTCCTGTTGAGTACCCCACCTGTCCTTTACTTTCTTTTTGTAGGTGGTATAGACGTTTATCTTCCGAGGATAACCACTGGCCATTCACTTTCGTGATGTCAAATAATGCATTGAGAACATCATATTTTCCACGCTTGACACATTCATCATAGACCTTCAGCACCTTCATAAGCTTTGCTCTTATCACTTGATCAGACACATGTGGAAAATTCAGTTTATTGTCCCACAATTTTGTAATTTCCTTAGAAATTTGGTCTATTCGTTCTTTTCTTCCTTTAACATATGCTCCGAGAAACTGGTATCTTCCTACGATCTGCAATTGAAGTGGTATTCTGGATTTTTCATCGAGTGAATGTTCTTCTACAGCCACGCTTCCTCTTCTTCTGTGTGACTCTTGAAATCTCACCAAATTTTTAGTCCAAGTCTTCTTGTTCTTTGTTACTGTGGTATGACTTTTCTTGTGAGACATCATATAATATTGTTACGACTTTACGGATAGCTGAGCGTAAATATCCGTTTAATAAAGTCGTTTAATTAATAAAATACTTTAACTGTATAGTAATCCAATTATAGTTCGATAATCCAGTCAATGTTGATAACAGTTCGATAATCCAGTCCGTATCCTAACGATAATGCTACAACTACTTATACTTCGTACACTTACAGCGTCTTTAGTTCGCTACAGTAGTTCCTTATTAGCTCAGTTACACGCAGAGTACTTCATAGAACTATTCACATTATCAACACTGAGCTCACATTAGCAACACTGAGAATTAAGCTGAGAATTAAGCTTAAGATTAAAACATCGGTCAAAAATGAATGTATAAAAATGGTAAATCAAATTTTTATTTTGGGGGTGACCTTTTTTTGTTGCAGAAAGCTATTTGGGCCTTTTTTCATGATTTTAAGTAAAAGTTCATCGATTTATGATACAGGAAACATTTTATTTGAAAAAAAATTAAAAAGTCATATCCCTATATATATATATATATATATATATATATATATATATATATATATATATATATATATATATATATATATATATATATATATATATATATATATATATATATATATATATATATATATATATATATATATATATATATATCTGTGTGTGTGTTTTTAATAAAAAATTTTCTATAACTCAAAAGTAATTTTTTATTACTCTAAATCAATCTTGAATTAAAATTTTGTGATATAAATTAAACACAAAAAGTTTTTACAGAAAAAACTATCAGTTCAGTGACGAACAAAAAGATGGAATTTAAATCATTTTAAAAAGATTTGATCCAAGTTAATTTTTTTGTCGTCTTGTGTCGTTTTCTGAAATGAATTACAGATATTTTCAAATCTTGTAATGCTAACGCAAAATCTGCTGCTGACCTGATCTCTCATTGCCTGCATTTTTTTTGCCTCGCCACCCAAATCTAAAAACGCATAAAAAGAAAAATACGCAGAATTAAATATCTCAAGATCTAAAGGTGCAATTACAATGAAATTTTCAGAATATATTCATTATATTCCTATGCAGGATTTATACTAGGATTAGGTTCCAATACAAAATAGTTCATAAAATAATGCCTGATATCCTCCACCTGGCACCCGCAGCTGATTCAGTATGATAAAGTTGCCTTTTCTCTTGAACTATACGCATACAGTAGATGATTCTAGTACAACTCCTATATCAATATGGGACCTATGTTATTGTAAAGTTTTGGAGCAAATAAATGACCCTATCTTGAGATATTGCATTCTGCGTATTTTTCTTTTTATGTGTTTTTAGATTTGGGTAAGCGAGGTAAATTTTTTTTTTTTTTTACAAATTATTTCAAAATTTGTTTATTTTGGTTTTTTACATATAAAACTTCTAATTTTCAATTTTTTAAATACATTATTTAACATTTTAATAATAGCTTTAGTACCACCTTAAGGTGATCGTCTAGTAAAAAAATAAAAAATACAATTTGTTGAAAAGTTTATTTTATTTTTCAACATAAAGAAGTTATATTTGTATTACGAAAAAAAAAATTATTTACGTTTTTTAACGCTGAATCAGCAAAAAAATGCTTAAAATATTACCTTCTTAAAACAAAGAGTTCTAGCTATCTGTATATTCGTTTTGCATGAAATTTGGTTTGCATGCAGGATATATATTAAATTAGTATGTGTAAACTTACAATTACAAGTAAAAACTTACAATTTTTTATAGATCCATAATGGCAGCTCAACGTATTTGGGGAAATTAAAAAAGGGGTAAAGTTCAACAAAAACCATCCCATATTTCCTAAAATACTCAAAGAATAATTTAGATTCTGGTTCACATACTAACTTATATACAAATGAACAAACCCTGAAAATTTCATTAAAAAACAATTTATAGAAGCTGAGATACGTGTGTTTTAAGTCTGAAATATCACAAACAGAGAAAACTAACAAGATAAAATAAAAAAACTTAAAGTGATCCTTTAGAATAACTTTCTCCTCCTTCCTGGTATTTTTCTCTATCAATATATTCTTTCCTTATAGCTCTTAACTTTTTTTCTTTTGTTCTTCACAAATAGTTTTGTCAGATATTAATATTGAAGTTACGTATATTTTAAAGCTCGGTTTACACTATATCAGAGCTTAAGTTTCTGATTCAACTGATCATACAAAGTCTTCCGTTAGACCGAACATTGACAAAATCTTTCACTTTTTTCCTGATCAAGTTATAATTATTGAATTATAACGCTAATTATTGATGGGTTCAGTGACACAACAGTTTTTAAACAATAACTAAAAGTTAATGTAATGCTTTTTGAACAATTTTTTTGAATAGTGATAAAAAGTTTACATTAAAATATGTAATTTCTAAAAAAATCTCGCCTTAAAGCCTAATTTCATTGTGATCATTAAACTTTTTTAGCTTTTAGTTCAGTGACGCAACCTAATTTTTACAGATGTGCATGTGACAAAAAAACACTTGAATTATTTTTAAAGACTAAAAGTTTTTTTACTCAAGACATATATAATCTCAAATATTTTTTCAAAACAAAAATATGGATATGTTTTGTTTAAAATATTGCATTAACTTGCTCTCAAATTTTAATCACTTTTTCGAATAATAAAAATAAAAAACAGTTGCTAACATTCATCAAATTTATTTACTCGCTTCAAATATTTTCTACTCAAAATTTATTTTAACAATAATTTTAAGGTGTTTAAACTACAATTAAAGAAAAAAATCTTTTGAAAAAAGAAATTTTTAAACACTTAATTTATCTCTTCCATCGTGGAAATAGCCACATATATATATATATATATATATATATATATATATATATATATATATATATATATATATATATATATATATATATATATATATATATATATATATATATATATATAATGAAAGCTTTGATTTACATACTGCTTTTTTTCCCCCTTTTTTCCCTTTGTTTATATAATAATTTTTTGGAATATTTATAAGCATTTTCAAATTTTGCACATATAAGGAAGTACTATGCCCATTTAAGGTAATTAAATTAAGTCAACTTATGTACCTGTGCAAACTTTCAGATCTCTAACTCTTTTCAAGTGAGAGTTATGACTTATCGTGCTGGATTTTACGTTTTTCCAACTGCTATAATAAAAGTACCAAAAATGTCTTTCTCTATCAATGTTGTATGCAGCTTGGCTCAATTGAATCCTTGTTACCTTGAGAGTATTTCGCCTGGACCAAAAGAAAAAGCAATACTGATTACAACACATCCCAAAAGAGTATTAAAAGATGATAGAATGTTATCAGTTTAAAAAAATAAGTTACATATTTTGTAAAAATAGATAACTTACATGCAACCCATTCATTACAAGTACTTTTCGTGGATTAAAAACATTGGTTGCAACTAAACATCAGTCTCGGAACTCTTGTATGCACCATCTACCATCAACGATACTTTGAAGTTGGTATCGGAAAAATCCATCCTCCCGAGAACGATACCAATTCTGTAGCGTTATTGCAAAAAATAACCGATCCAGTGACCACACGATACTTTCCGTACCGAGACTGATGCTTAATGGCAACACATTAAAGGGGAATATTTATAAGAAACCATTAAAACGCTCCTGTTCTAATCACTAAAAAAACTGGTTCATGCATAACGCTTTGCAACACGTTATACATTTCTGGAAATGCAATAAATCAAGAATGCACCATCTGCATTTCTTATTTATATATAAGGGTTTCGGTGATTCCACTTTTTATCTTCAAGGAATCATCAACTCGAATCATCAATACTTTCTTGAAGTATTAAAAAAATTTAGTAAGTTCCATTAAAAAAAAAACTCAAAACTCACATAATTTACTAAATAAACATTTTTGGCACTCTTTTTGCATCATTCAGCTTGAATAGAAGCTTTAAGAGGATTTTAAAAAACTTTTCATTGAATTTTCGTGAATTTTTGAATGAAGCAACAAATTTTAAATTTCCAAAACCTTAAGCTTAAATTGTTGTTGTTTATTGTCAGAAACTACAAAATTTTGTATTATGTTAAAAGTAATATATGCAACTTTTGAGAAATATGGATTTTAAAGTATGAAAGTGTCTTATTCTTATCATTTTGCTAATTTATTATTATTATTATTTTAACTGTTCGTTACTGGTAACATAGGTGATTTTTCAATTCCTTTGCATAGCCAGATCAATATTTAATATGGGAAGAAAAAAAAGGGGGATAACAAATAATATTATGATTTGAAATGTCTGGTTTTTCTACTGTGGTCTTCAATTATATACATGAACTTATGCTATAATATTTTGAAAGCACTAGTCAATTCTAATATTGGGTTTTAATCTTTTTTAAATGCCACATTTTTACCATTGAGGCTGCTTTTACTGCAATTCCAACTTTTGGTCTCAATAATGTTTATTTCATCAAAACATTTCAGCAAAAGAATTGTCAAAAAAAGAACACAACTTTAGAATTAGAATTTAAAAAACAAATAAACAAAAGATATAAAAAAAAAAATCTAATTTTTTAAAATTACAGAAAGCTGTCATAAGAAAATTGTTAATAAAAACATTGACTGTACAAATTATCTAACAAAAAAGAAATGAAAAGCTGAGAACATCTACAATTCTACAAATCTTTTAACATGACTGATTTTACTTTCAAGAGATCGTATGATTGTTAATGTGACAACAAATATAGTTGATATTCTTAATCATTTTACTATACTACTTTACAACTGCATTGAAGAATTCCTTACTGTATATGTGTTTCATACCTGTTGCCATATGTTTAAGATTGCATTATAGCATAAAAACTTGATTAAATTTTTAAATTTAATTTGTCTTTTAAAAAGTTTCAAAATGTACAATAAATTTAATATTGTTATTATGAAGCCATTTTTATTTATCAAAATTCATAACAATTGCTGTAATAATTAACAACCAGCAAAAATATGGGCAACTCAAAGTTTACAAAAAAAACCTAACAGTCATTGAGGTTACAATACCAATAAAATTTTGCTGTAAGAAATTTCAAAAACGTTTTTTTTTATTATTATTACTGACAAATTAGAATTTCTACAAAAACTTGTTAAAACCTTGTTTTGCAATGAAATAAACAATCAATACAGCTAATCATTTTGCAACCGATGACATATATATAATGAAAACCATGGATTAAAATTTAAGACAATAAATGCTCATAAAAATGTCATTCAAATAGAAACCTCCTATATCACTTAATTAAAATCACAAGTCTTGTAAAGATGAAAATAAGATGTTAACAAATTTTGATGATTGAAATGTTAAGAAGCTGAAGCTTTGATCACAACACTGAAATGTTAAAAAAACTCTACAAATGTGTAATTATTTTTTTGCTAATTATATATAAATATGTACAAATAAGCAGTTGCATGCTTTTAAAAGCTTATGAAAATAGAAAAATATCTACACACAAAGCCTTTTATTATATATTCCAAACAAGTAACAATGAAAAATTATTACATATAGAAATACTTAAGTCAAAACCTTATCAGTTATCTTTAAGACTCTCAGTTCGCTTCAAAATTCTATCCATTACAGGATCATCTGTATAGACAAGTCCTGTATCTCCTTTCCCAGTAGGATCAACAAGACTTGCTGCAACATTGTTAATTCTAGAAAGAAATGCCCCTAACAATCTACTGTTTATATGATCATTTTGAGAGACATTTTCTGACAACAACAAACTCGGCCGCAATGAATCATTAGAATCATTATCAATAACTGATATGCCTCTATCATTATTGCTCTCTGCTTGTAATTCTGATACTTCTTGTGATGAAGATTGTGAAGCTTCAACTGATGTTGCAGAAATCGTTTGATTACTTCGAGAACCCATTAAAATTCTGGAGAGATTAAACGAGTTGCGCAAATTGCTTTCACTGCTTGATAAATTGCATTCTTCAACAGATGAATTTGACCTTCTCCGGGATGTTCCAATATCGTTGAAATCTTTCGAAGATTCATTATCATCCATTTGAAAATCGTCTACAACCGATTCAGAAATACTCCTCTGCCTATTTCTTGTCTTTTCTAAACTCTCAGTTTCACTTGCAGTATTCTCTGAAAAACTCATCGTTCTACGAAATATAGAAGAAATAAAACTTATTGAAGTTTTCTTGGATTGACTTTCGTTGTCTCCTGTTCCATCCATGTTTTCCAAAACTAAATGTCGGACCGAAAAGAAACACAATGACGAAAGCCATAAAAGCGTCGTTGTTTTTTTTTTTTTTTTTTTTTTGGTTGTTTTTTTTTTGTTTTCAATTACGCTCTAATCGAGTTTATCTAAAAAAAATTTAAATATATTTTTGTAACCAACCGATAAACCTAGTACAGTTGCATTTGCTTGAAACGATTTTTTCTTATTAGCACACGAATTTTTTTCTTGTATTTTATTCATGTTGTAAGAAAAAATTTACCCTAAAAAATTGATTATAAAACGTAGTTAATAATTTAAATTTGAACAGTGGTAGACAATACAAAAATATTGATTTTTGTTATGATAAGCTTCTCGCATAGAGAAGTCTTGTCTTTAGTCTTAAAGACGGGGATGTAAAGAATAGTGGGTTACGAGGAGGGAGCGCCGGAAAAACAAATACAATATAAAAAAAACAACAAATATAGACCAAAGTATAAAATTTTTAAAAATTTTATCACCTTTATTTATATCGCTATATTATCTTTATTTATATTGCATCAAATTGCGTGCAAATATTTTGTTGAGTTTTGCCGTGTTTCTAGAACTAAGACCACTGTTCCCCAAAATTGTATTTTGCCCTAACTTCTTGGCCCGAGAAAATTTTTTGGGTTTTTGAAAGAGCACCACTTGTAGTTAACAAAAATGTAAACCTTAAAATCAGACATAGGAGTATGCTAGAAAAAAATTGCATTTAAAATTTCACTAAAAATAACGTGGTCTTATGGCAAAATAACAACTCAGCTTTGCATTTTTACAGCATGCAATGTTTAAATGAATCATTTATTTAGAAATTTATTGAGCTGTAGATTCAATCTGATTGTGTTATAAATTGTATTTAAGAATTAGAGAAAATATTTAATCTGGCAGTAACTTTAGAGGATTAACATCAATAAAAATATTGAAGAAAAAAGTGGAGAGATTTTTGCAATCTAAATAAATTATATATTTATGTTTTACGTATGGAATCTAACAATGTTATGTGTTATTTTTATCCGAAATAACTATTTTTTTTATTCATTTTTTTATCAAACCACACCCATCCATCCACCAACCAAGATTAAATCGTTGGTGCACCTCTGATAATAACCATCAATGTTTCATCAAAAAGAGTATAATTTAATGAACTAATAGAGTTCAGTAACCTTCCTACATAATCAGTCTGAACTTTCTTTTTTTAAATATTCTCTCTAATACAACTTTTGGTTTTTATTTGAGTTTGTAAAAGTACTTTAACTTATCTTGTCAAATGAAATACCAGATTATTTTAAAATTTGAAAAAGTTAGTAAACTCACTGTACAAACACACTAAAAATATTGCATCAAAGTTTCACTCCAGCATGCATCCGTGCTGCTGGTGCAATATGAGTTCCAGAGATCTGTATCTAACAGTATCCCTAAGAACAACTGGATCCATTAAAAAACCTTACAAAGACTATGTCACTGCCGGAAGAGATATCAAAACAGCAAAACATTTTGAAAACCCGGTTCACCTTCCTATTTTTCGTTCACAAATTTTGATAACTTACTTGTGCTTGACATTATCCCTCCTATGGAACTGCACCTGATGTTTGGTGTTGTCAGCTACACTCTGAAATGTCTTAAAAATGTATTGAATTCATTAAATGAATGGCTGACAAACCATCACATAAATCTTCAGCCTTACCATGGTAGACATTTTAATTGTCCTGATTGCCGAAAACTTTCGAAAAAATCTGATGACCTTCTTCAATGTGCTGAAAATCTCTCTGCACACAAAGCCATTCCAATAATTGACTTTTTGCAAATGTTAAACAAAGTTGTTAAATCTTGTTTTGGAAATAAATTGTGTCACAACTATCAGGAAAAAGTTCAAGAACTCAACCCCAAAAGTTTGTGCTGTCTTTTATCATGTTAAGCACTTCATTCACAGAAAAGGATACTCACTTTGAATTTACAGTGAACAGGCTACTAACGGCCTCCACTACACTTTTCAAGCTTATTGGGATCGATTTAAATGTGACTCCACAAATCCAAACTACAGAACAAGACTAAAACACTGTTTTGCAGACTTCAATGCTAAACACATGTAAAAACATCCACTTAATTTGCTCATATGCCAATTATTTACAAGGATTTTTGTTATCAGTTAAGAACTTTAACAGAAAATTACTGCTACTCAATTAATGCCTCTCAAAATGTGATGTTTCTAACCCTTTCAAGCTAAAAAAGAATTTTGTCTTAAACTGAAGTTTATTAAATACCTGTAATATAAAATTTTAAAATATCTTTGTAAAAAGATTGATAAACAGTGTCTTTGATATATTTAAAGAAATGAATCAATAAATATGCTGTAACTATGCTAAAAAAGAAACCGCCTAGACAAGCCTTTAAGTAGAAACCGCCTAGAATAGCCTTTAAGTAGAAACGGTCTAGATAGATTTATCGTGGAATTTTCAAAGAGTTTTGAACGAAATTCGAAACAGAGTAAAACAGGACGTAAAAAAACCACACAAACAGAGGGTATAATCTCACTTCCTTTTTTCTCACTCAACTACAAAATCAATAACTTCATTTAAATTTTGATCTACGTATATTTCGTCAGCAGGGGGTGTAATCATAGCAAAGATTTGCTCCATAGCTCCAAGCAACTTCATCATTTCTTCGTACGTTCGTAGATCGGTTTTGATGCGTGAACCTAATTTTTTAAGCATGTGATCGAACCTTTTGTTCGTACCAACAATAGAGGAGTACATGGCTGAAAAAAATCAAAGCAAAACTTTTATAGAACACGAAAAAAAAAAAAACTTCAACATTTGTATTAATTTTATATCCGAATCTTCGTAACGTTTCCATTACGTCTTTAACTTCTACAACTACTGAATTACAAAAGTGTTACAAAAAAACGGAACAAAGTTTTTCAATTTTTAAAGAAAATCCCGAATTTTTTCTCGATAACAAAAGGGTGCCGAATTCCACATGATTTTGTCCATTAAGTCCGCAGACTTTTCATCATTTGATCTTTTTCCTCCTAATTGACTTTGCGATGTGTTCCTTCTCACTAAGTATCATTTTATTTTTACATCTGCGGTGTTTCAGTTCTTTTCTGTACCACAGGAGATTACAGGCAGTCAAAAACTCGGAAAGTTCCCCAAATTATAATAATGAAATTATTAGAAAAAGTAATTAGGCTCATTAAATAATTTAACTAAATAATTAGAATTATAAAATTTGATTCGTCGAAACTACCAAAAGATTGATTACAATACAATCAAGTGTTACAGAAAAATGGACAGCCACAATTTAGTGCTAATTGTACATTTAAATGCTAGAGTGAATTAATTTGCGAAAAATTTTTTGCGATTTTTTTAAAAAAAAGGTTGTGCTGTGAACATTTGACCTGGAAAAAGCTTCCATTTATAGGCTCTAAACACCCGAATTATTTATAATTAATAATTGGATTGTAGACAACATTTTTTGTGGAAGCCAATGTTATCATTGATTTGAAACTTCATTACCGTATCTTTATTAAAATCATGCTGTAGAGGAACATGATTTGATTATTCAATAAATGAGAAACTACTTCTATTCTTTTTTTGCTAAAAAATAAACTTACTCAAAACAAGATCTGCTATTGGTACTAGTGTTTTCGCATAAAATGGCCGAGATATATTTCTAAAAAAAAAAAAAAACAGACGATGAAAATATAGAGAAAAATTTACGCCAAGAGGTTAAGAAATATATACTTCACATACTAGAACCAAAGATTGAATTAATGTTTACTTCACTAAAAAGTTCATTAAGTTTTGTAAGGAGTCTGCGTCTCTATCTGCAAGCGCTATTTCTAAAGCATTTCTTCTTGACAGTTCTGTCATCAAACTGATTACATAATCTGTATTACTGCGCTCTTCACCAAGCACAAGGTCAAGCGCGTCGCGATAGCGAAACTTTTGTAATAGACGATCGGGTTTTGAAAGTTTTCGTGCGAAAGTATCACGGATAACAACATCATGCTAATTTATTAAACATAAACCAGAACGCAAATTAGGGATTCAAAAAAACAACAACAACAAAAAAAAACAACAACAACAAAACCAAAAAAAATTAATACTTTATGTGCTTTTGCTGATTGATTCCTAACACGGTGTAAATAAGTTCCTGGTATAAGCTTACGCGCTCGCTTCTGACTAGTGCCTTTAGTGGCCGAATTTTGATTTTTATGACGTAAAGAAATTGCACCATCTGACATTCCAACCGTTAGGTGTTGACTATCTGCCTAAAATGCAGTCAGTGACGACGTAAGATACTGGCAGGAAAATACAACACATAGATAACAATCAATTAAAAATAAAATAATAATAAAAAATGTTAAGGTTTTTCCTTGATATTAACCATAATTATGAAAAAAAATCTTTTTACTGAAATATCCATGGCCAGTATAGGAGAAGGATAGTCAATGTTTGCTACCAACGAATAATCCTGTACGTCATAGACTTTAACATGTCTAAATAAAAACACACTTGGCTATTCATGTAATTTATCATGTATTTTTAACTAACTATATCTACTGATATGTTAGCTCTGGTCTTATATATACATATATATATATATATATATATATATATATATATATATA
Organism: Hydra viridissima; assembly: GCF_058129835.1. Taxonomy (NCBI): domain Eukaryota; kingdom Metazoa; phylum Cnidaria; class Hydrozoa; order Anthoathecata; family Hydridae; genus Hydra; species Hydra viridissima. The sequence continues at coordinate 14,317,284 of NW_028324300.1, forward strand.
TATATATATATATATATATATATATATATATATATATATATATATATATATATATATATATACATACATATACACACAGTGGTTTTCATAAATTTAGACGCACTCATTTTTTTTTACATATATGTAAGAAAATGCTTAAAGTAAAAATAAAATAAAAGTGCTACCGCTATGTTTCATATATAAATTAGTAGAGGAAGTGAAACTCTATTATAGAGTACCTTAATTTTTTTTACAGGATGTTTATTACTCATTCTATACCAATTAACACAAAAAAGTTAATTGATAAGCTTGATTTTATTTTATTCATAAATTTAGACGCACAATCAAAAAAGTCTTATATCTTGTTAGTTGATAGTTAATTAGTAGTTTTTTTCCCATATTTCTCATTAATAGGCGTAAATTAATTGATTTTGTCAAAAAACCTTATATAGATATAACTTACCTAGAATTAGTTAATCATAATTTGATAAAGAAACAAGAGTTAATTTAGTTTTGCACTAAAAAGACGCGAAAAATGGGCAAAAGACGTATAACTCAAGCTGAAAGGTGGCAAATAATTGCTCACATCAAAGAAGGAACCAAAAGTAATAGAGAAATTGCTAGGTTAATAGGAGTTTCTGAGAAATGCGTTTGGACAACGAAGCAAAACTTTCTTCACACTGGTGGTGCCAGCGAGAAAACGAGGCTAGGTAGACCCTTGTCAACCACCAGAAAGGACGATAGTGCCCTTTTTAGAGCTGTCAGAGCTAATCCAAGAATTAGTTACAAAGAATTAAACACATAATTCAATACAACGCGAAATACATCTTTTTCTAAAAGCACAGTCCGCCGAATACTTATTAAATACAAGATTAGAGTCTACTCTGCTTTGAAGAAACCGCTCTTGCGTCCATATGATAAACAAAGGAGACTAAAATGGTCTCGTGAAAGAAGGTATTAAACAATAGAACAATGGAAAAACATTATGTGGAGTGATGAGAGTAACTTTGAGCTTATCAATTGCAAATCTATCATAACAGTCAAAAGAATGGCTCACAAAAAGTATTACGCCAGATACATTAGACCGACTGTACAAAGTGGAGGAGGCTTGATAGGAATCTGGTCATGCTTCAATTACAAAGGTGTTGGTATGTGCCAAACATACACCGGGAGAATCAACTCCAGAATATACGTAATAGTACTGGAAAACAACCTAATTTCATCAATTGACCTGCTTATGCTCAATGATAAACCATGGAAACTTCAACAAGATGGCGCTACTACACATACTGCATACTATACAAAGGAGTGGTTCAACGATAATAATATCAAGACAATACCGTAGCCTCCATACTGACCTGATTTGAACCCAATTGAAAACATTTGGGTTTGGATTGACCGTGAATTGGCAAAGGTTCAAATTTCCACACTTGACCAGCTGAAGAACATCCTTAAGGAGACCTGGTATAGGGTCCCCGAAGCGATGTGCAAAAATCTTGTTGAGTCTATGCCTAGAAGAGTTCTTAGTTGTATTAAAGCAAAAGGCAGATACATAAAATATTGATAGGTTCATAAATTACGCCTCCTAATGTATCGTGCGTCTAAATTTATGAACATTTTTTTTTGTCTTTTTTAATACCATGTAGTTGTACCTAATTATTACTTAATATTTGTATTTTTTTTGTAAATTTTTTTAAAATTTTGTATTCTGTATGTATTTATCTTATAAATAGGAAAAAAAATCTAAACCAAAATCTTTTTTCATTATTGTTTTATCGTTAAAAAACTAAAAATTTAAATTCTTAAATATGAGTGCGTCTAAATTTATGAAAACCACTGTATATAAAACAATTGTTGCACATTTTATGATTTTTTTTTAAAAATACAGAAACATAAGAAGTCCTTACGCTAAAAGAGCATTAAACGTGATCCCCTAAAAATTACATCCCATATAAATATATCATAGCACCTGTCAAGTGATCCAGATAATAATCGAGTATAATCTCCATTAAAACAAAGTGATGTTATTGTTTTTTGATGGTTTGAAAACTGATGATAAAGTTTACCACCAGCTAATATGTCCCAAACATTTATGTAATTTCCACCTGCAGAATAAAACAGATGTAGTTACCAACTATACTCTAAGGAATGATGAGGTTATCAACTATACACTAAAAAATGATGTGGTTTTAATCTTCCTACAGTAAAATGCTGATAAAGTTACCACCTATACAATATAACAATGATGCCACCTAGACACATTAAAACGTAGTTTTAGCAACTATCTACACAGTGAAACGTTAACCCCAATACTATGATAAAGAAACATATCATTTATGTTTTTATATTTTACAAGATTTTTAAGAAACTCTAAATTATCTACAGATAAAAAAATTATGAACTAAAATAATTTTATTATTTTAAGATTAACTATAAAAAGTTAATACTAGAACCTAGTTATTCATTTTTTATTTTTGTTCCAAGGATCAAACTTGAAAAAAAAAAAAAAAAAAAATACCTGAAGAGATACAAAGGCTACCATTTTGATGAAATATTACACATTCAACTGGTGCACCATGCTTCATTTCCATAGCTACTGATGATGAGCGCAAGTCCCACATTTTTATGGTATGATCATATGATCCTAATGTAAAAATGTTTATTTCAATCGCATGTAGTAAGAAAACAAACTTAATCAACAAATTAACAAAGCAAATATGAAAAATAAAATAAATAAAAACCCTAAGAAGATAAAACTAATAAGAAAATCAGGGGAAAAAACAATACAATCAGGTACCACTAACGAATATCTCAGAACTTGTTGGATTAATGCATCCTGATCTTATATAATCCTAAAGTAAAAAAGAAGTGAAAAAAACTGTATCTATACTGCTGGCCAAAGTTTGAGACCAAAAAAAAAGTTAAAGGATAAAATAATATGGTAACATAGGTATTGGAGCTACCAAAGTGTTTAGGTTTCATAGAATATGTTAATCCAACTATCTTTCAAGAAATTCCACAAAATTCCTGCTTGGGTGGATACAGGCTTTTCTGTCCAGTTTGTTTCACAGAGGTTTAATAGAATTCAGGATTTTGTGAAGGCCAAAATCATGTTGTTCAAGACATTTTCACCTTCTTTTCGAACTAAATAGCATCTACATAGTTTGGAGCTATGTTTGGGATTATTTTCAAAAGAAGAAGTTAGAACTCTTGAACAAAATGGAACTGTATTTTGTTCAAGAGTTCTAACTTCTTCTTCTTTTTTTCATTATATCACCAATTTTAAATAAACCTCCAACAGGAAAATTAAAAAAAGAAATAATGTCAAACATGACAGAGCCCCATGATCCTTCAATGTAAGCACCATGCACTCTGGTAACATCTTCTCTTTGGCAAATTAAATTCTTTTTTTTAATCAAATATCTTAAACTTTAATTTGTTGCTCCAAAGTACTTCAAAGTCTCCTTTTATCTATTCACAGTGAGCAAGGGCCCATTTTAGCTTTTTTTCTTATGTTAAGGGCAAAGTAATGTTTTTGACTAAATAATTACATATTTGCACATCTCATAAGTAGTCTCTAATGTTTGAACAGCAGCATATATAACAAAATATTTTCTACAGTTTAACCATTTAAATATTAAAGTTCATAACAAACCTTAGTTTTTTAAGATTTCAGCATTTTTAAGCAGTTAATTTGTAAACTTTTAAACTTATGTAATCATTTATCAAAAATTATGAAGTAAAAAAGTTTCTCTTGTTAAAACTTCAGAACTGTTGTAATTTGTTGGTTGCAGTAATAAAATTAGCACTAAAAGAAAAATGTCAACAACATTCCAGTATTGTTGATACTTAATACAATATAAATACATGCAGAAAAATTTTAAATCTATTTTTTAAAATTTACCACCAATAAACTTAAACAGTTGTACTGCTTCATGATAACTCACTTTATGTGCCTTCACTAAAAATGTTTCTTTTTCAGTGGGAAGATCCCAGCAACGAACAGTTTTGTCATCAGATGCCGAAAAAACCTTCATATGTTCTCTACCAAAACTACACACATGAGTTGGTCTAAAAGTTTTTTAAATATGATTATAAAAAATGAGAGAAACTAATAAAAATTGCAACATAAGAAAAGATAAATGAATATAAATATACTTGGTGTGACCCTTCAAATTTCTCAGAATAGCTCGACTATTTACATCTAATACCTAAAAAAAAAAAAAAAAATTTGCTTAAAGTTACATACATACATACATACATACATACATACATACATACATACATACATACATACATACATACATACATACATACATTACATTACATTGCATACATACCTAGCAAGAAATTTTAATCATAAAAAAAGAATTTGTTTGTTTGTAAGTTTGTTATTAAGTCATTTAAAAGAAGAAATTCTTATTAACAAACTCTTTAGATTAGATTTGGATCCCTCTGTTTTTTTTTTGTCTGTTTTTTTTTTTTTGTTGTTTTTTTGTTTTTAAATAATAAAGTTGAAATTAGTAGTAAATAAAGATGTTACTTTTATAGTTTTATCCAAAACAACACCTTTATTATTAAAATACTTTCTTTGTTTTGAATATGAGTTTCTTAACTTTATAAAAAAAATTAAAAACTTAAACTTTTTAAAAGTTTCTCAAACGTTTTTTTCTCATTCTCTGGTATCTTTATATAAAAAATCTTTATGTAAAGTTTTGTGCAGTCATTAAAAGTATGTTATTCAGAACAAGTTGGTCAAGGGTACATGTACCTGACCCAACCATACCAGACATATTCATTTCAAAATGCACAAAACTTTAAGTGTAAAAACTTTATGCAATAAATATAATAATTATTTACAAAAAAAAATTGCCATCTTATTAATTAGCTTTAAGCATTTTTCTTCAGAAATCTTAGAATGGAGGGGGAAAAAAAAAAAAATCATTTGTTTGAAAATAAACTTCAGATGACTCACAATAGAAAAATATACATGAATAAATTTTAACAAAAATCTTTACTTGTACAGTACCACTTTCTCCACCAGTCACCATTAGCTTTCCATCTAATCTATATCGAGCACCATAAACATTCTCCTTTGATCGAGAAGACGTGCGCTTGACTTCATTGGTATAAGGAGCAAAAACTTGCACCTTTTTACAAGAATAAATTTATAATAGTGATAAATCAAAATTCCATAACAAAATGGAAAGGTGAAAAATTATTAACTTGATATATCATTAAATTGAAATATCATTAAACTGATAGTCAACACAGCAACAATGATTTATTTAAAATTGTTAATTCACATAAACCATAATTACTGATATATTTAAAAACTTATCTTACACACACTTTGCTCATCTTATACACACTAGGCCAATTTAACTGCCAGACTACTTTTGTCTAGTGCATATAGAAAAATTAATCTTATTTATATCAGTCATTTATCCCTATACTTATGTAAAAAAAGGCTTCTGAAATCTGGACATAGTGAAAACGAAAAGATTTTTTTAAAGAAAATGTAGTTGCATATAAAAAGTAAGATTTTTAAATTATATTTGTTTTTCTATATTTTCAAAAGCTACTGGTAACACCTGGTCTCCATAATCTGAATCCATGATCATGACCCTCTATCTTTTAAAACTTAAATTTTTGATGAAAACTTCTACCAAAAGTTATCTATTCCTTAGTTCACAAATGATCGTACACGACATGACGCTGTACATGACATAGTGAAATAAAGACTGAAAGTCTTTATTTCACTATGTCATGTACTCTACTCATTCCCCCCCCCCCCCCCAAAAAAAAAAAAATCTTAGCAAAATCTTGTGCTGATAAAAACAAACTCTTTATCTGGGTTATTGTATCAATTGGAGTCAAATTTGGTATTTGATTGTAAAATATTGTTTTTCAGAAAGTACAGATTTTCTTATTTCTTGTTTGAATTATTACCTTCCCAACTTTACGTATTTAAGCCAGCTGTGGAACTTAGGCCAAGGAATAACATAAAACCAATTTAAAGGAACTAGTTCCACAATAAGCGTGTTATGCAGATTTAGATTAGAAGACTAATACAATTCATAAAAACTTTTATGGACAGTTTTACTGAGTTTGTACAAACTTGTTGTATCAATAGTCAATTCTAACAAGGCTTTGGTTTGTTTCTCTGTCTCTATTGTAGAAGTAGAAGCTCCAACACAACATAAAGAAAAACATTTTCCAAAATGCCCTAAGAATCCAAATAGTTCATTCCCACATTCCAAATCAAAAGCAATATATGGCTAGTATATGAAAAAATGATACATTTTTCATAAGTTTTTTACAAATAATAGAAAAAATTTGTAAAAACTTGTAGAGCCCCATTTATCTCATTTAGCTAGTATTTTGTATAGCATTTAATATTCCACAACTGTTGTGTACCTTAACAATCTCAATCTTACATTCTAGTGTACTGATGATAACTTTGAGAGAATTGCCCCCTGCAGACAAGCAGAATATATACCCATAGCAACCTAATAAAAAAATATTGCAAAATTAACTTTAAAAAATGTTAACTTTGGAAATTGTTACCTGTTTTTATTTCTTTTTCTAAACAGAAAAGTAAAAGCAAGTCTTAAACTAATTAGAGGCTAGTTTAGAATTTATGTTCATGTTAATTATTTACTATAAAAGAAAATTTTATGAAATTTAAGAAAGGAACTTTAGATAGAAGTGCAATTATTTTCAGATAGGCCACAACACTGAGTCCTCGTCTAATTTGTTGATAATTTCATGATAGCAACATTTTCCCACCCAATTTGTTGATACAGAGTAAGGCAAAGTTAACTCCCCCATTTGGTTTGCTTACAATTTTGAAATAAATGAAAGATTTTTGTTTTTATTCAAATGATATGTTTATTTAGCATTTAAATTTTTTGTTTGTCAATTTTCAAAAATGATAACAACTAAATGTCTGCCTTTAGTGGCTCTACACAAACCAGCTCTTTTTATTGAATTTTTCATTACTTTTTTGAGTATTTCAACTGGTATGTTTTCTATTTCTTGTCGAATATTGTTTTTCAGTTGATCAAGAGTTTGTGGTTTATTCACATACACCTTTTCTTTTAAATAACCCCATAAAAAGAAGTCTGGAGCTGTTAAATCAAATGATCTTACAGGCCAATGCAAATCACCAAAACAAGAAGTTAATCGACCTAAAAAAAGTTCTTTAAAAATCCGTGTTGTTTCTTTGGCTGTATGTGGTGTGGCACCATCCTGTTGAAACCATATATTGTCCAGATTTTGTTCTTTGATTTGTGGCATTAAAAAGTCTTGGATCATTTGTCAATAATTATCACCAGTAACAGTTGTTGTTTGTGCATTTTCATCTTCAAAAAAATAAGGTTCAATGACATTTTTGGCATGAATAGCGCACCAAACTGTTATTTTTTGTGGATGCAATGATGTTTCATGAATGATTTGTGGGCTTTCAATTCCCCAGAATCAAGATTTTTATTGACATGGTCAATGAGATGAAAATGTGTTTCGTCACTCATTATCATTTTTTCACTAAAATTATCACTTTTTCTCGCAAGATTCAAAATGACATTCTGTACTTCAAACACTGATTATGGTCTCTGGGCAATAGCTTTTGCATTAACTGGATTTTGTAAGGGAAAAGGTGTAAATCTTTTTTTAAAATTCGTCAAAGAGAGCACTAAGAAATGTTAAATTGTTGAGCACGTCTTCTTGTTGATGTTTTTGGTGACTCTGCAACACTTTCAAGAACAAGAGCGATATTTTCTTCAGAGCGAGCGATTCTTGGTCTTCCTGAATGGTGAGAGTCTAAAGTTGTTCCATACTGTTCAAATCGATTTGATAAAGATCAAATTGTTTTCTTATCAGTTGCTGATTGATTACAATGTCTTTTTCAATATTTCTGTTGAGTTAACACAACTGACTTATTTTTTAAAATAAAAATAGTCACGATTTCTGCACGTTGTTGTGGATTGAATCGATTCATAATTAATTTTGATCAAATTACTTTACAGCTGTAATTCATAATTAATTTTAACAAAATTACTTTACAACTGTAAAAAAAAAAAATGACAGTTAACATTAAAATAAAAAAAAACAGCTCTTTCAAATAGGGGAGTTAATTTTGCCTCACCCTGTAGTTTTATGTTCAATATAACATTTTCACCAAGAAAAATTTGGAATAAGATTTAAAGCGTGTACACGAAATAAATGTGAAAGTAGAAAAACAACTAAAAAAAAGTACTCCTCAATTTTTATTTTGAACCAAGTAATAATTTTAATACAATAATATAAGAAGATCAAACATTAAAAAAAAAAATTAATTATTCCTGTGGGAATCTAATAAAATTTCGAGCTTTTGCTTTAGTGGTACCCATAAGCTTGCGCATAGAATAAGAATCAAAACTATTTGATGCTTTTTTAAATGATATTTTAATATCTTTAATGTTTCTGCAAAGCTTTTTTATTTTTTTCATTTTTCTTTTAATAATAGCCCAGTACTTTTCAATAACTCTCAATTCTGGGCAGTTTTTGAGGATTTTCTGTTTTAGGCACAAATTTCACATTCTTTTTATACCATTCCATAGCTAGTCTACAATAATGAATTGATGCTAAATCAGGCCAGAACACAGGTCTGTTATTGTGTGATTTAATGTGAGGTAAAAGGCGTTTTTGTAAACATTCTTTAACATATATTTGACCAGAAAGTGTGGACTGAGAAATATAAGGTGCTGATTTTTTGCCACAACTGCAAATAGCTTGCCAAATCAAAGCTTTTTTAGCGAACTTGTTATGTTTTGTGTATTTACTTGTTATGTTTTGTGTATTTACTGTGTATAACTTCTTATCTGCTTTTCCTCTATATTTGGCAATACAATAAACAGCACCAGGAATTTGTTGATGATCGTACTTGATATAAGTTTATCATCTTCAATAAAACAGAAATTTTTAGAAATAAAATTGTCAAACAACTTTCTGCCACAGGTTCTTGCACTTTTTTGTTGGGTTTCAGAACGGTTGGGCACTTTTTGTGCTTTGAAAGAATGAAAACCATGTTTATTTCTAACTTTTGCAACGAAACTATGAGAAACTCCATATATTTTTGCGCGTTCCCTGAGTGAAAGGCTTGGGTTATTCTTAAAACTGTTAACCAATTTTCTAACTAGTTTTATATCTTTAAAACCTTCCTTTCTTCCACCACCAGATTTGCGTTTGATCGATTTGGTTTGAGAAAAACGTTGAATAACACGACTAACGATGTATGGATGTATTTGCAACGATTTTGCTATCGAATTGTAGCTACTATTAGGATTTTGTAAATATTTGTGCATAATTTTTTCTCTTACGTCTTCTTCTTTTGTCATTTTTAAAACTAATTTCAAGTTAAATCCAAAAACTAACATATTTTTTTGTAACCACAACACGTTGTAAACAAAATACAAAACAATTAAAAAGATTTTAATACAACCACTGAAAAAAAATGATTAATAAAAAATATTCTTTCACATTTATTTCGTGTACACGCTTTATACAAATATTTATTAATTTTATATTTATAAATATATGTAAAATTCAGTTTAGTATTATTCTTTAACATTTATTGAACCTTACAACAATATTCTACAATGAAGATGTTTATGAACTTTAAGAGTCAAAAATTAGAAATCTTTTTAACATTATTTCTGGTATTTTTTTAAAAAATATATGATCTAGATTTCAATAACCTTTTTTTCTGTAAGTGCAGGCATGTTACTTTGATGAAAAAAGGATTTATGAGTGCCACAACATTAACCTGGCAGCTACTTTGGTGTGATGCTTTAGTATGTTTTTAGAACATAATTGAAACCTAACAGCTTATCAATATTGTCAGACATTTTAAACGATTATTTATAATGCTCATTTAGTAAATATTTACATAAAACTCATTAACATTTGGCAGAATGAAAACAAATCTTTTTACAAATTAAAATAATATTCCATTTTTATATAGCATATAAAACTTTGAAAGTTAAAAAAAATGCTCTTAATAACATTTTGAGAGAGAATCAAGAAAAAAAGAGAAAAACTATAAAATTACCTTAGCAGAACATGTCACAAGACAGTTATAAGGCTCAACAGGAGAAAAATGAACATAATTAATAGCTGAAAACTCTTTCACAATAACAGGGAACTAAAAAAACATTTAAATTAAAAAAGTTCCATGATTACTCCAAAAACTGCAAGGATAAAAGTATAGGACCTGGGAGTCCCCCAATATCATGACCCTATAGGTTGTTAAAAATAAGAAGCTTGTAAATCATGGCAAATCAAGTGAACACACAAAGCAAAACCTGAAACGCTTTCCATTGCTTCTGTTCTCTTGAATCAGTTCTTAGTTCTGTTTTTGGAAATTTTTTTAACGGAAGCTTTTGAAATACGCCAGCCATTTTATAATTTTATAAAGAAACTAAAAAAGTAGCACATTTAAGATTAAGATATCATGGTTGCCATGGCTGTTAGTAACAACAAAAAATTAATGAGGTTGGATTGATATTTGATTGAAGGAATGTTTCAAAATCATATTACATAAATTATAAAACAAAGTAAACAGCACAATGAACAAGACATCTTTAGTATGATTTTTACCATGTTTTTACAAACAAAGAAATTCCATTTAATAATAAATAACATTTAAAAAATATACATTTTCTAAAATCACAAAGATAATATAAATATGCATTATTGAATCTACAACTCGATTTAATGACATAAAAAAAATATTGTAAATATTTAATTTGTTTTCAAAAAAGCTAGCAAAAAAACCCCTGCTCATTTTTAGAAGATAAATAATTTAAGAAAAAAAAAAAAAAAAAAAATCAGAAAATTTACAATGAAACTTTCAAGTGTATCTTGAACCTTATTTAAAAGTTTCATTCCAAATCAAAAATTTAAAAAATTTCTTCTTAAACAAACTCTGTTAACTTATGACAGATGTCTGGTGAACAAATAAGGGACTCCTAACATTTTCCACGATATCTGTGCAAATCTAAAGAAGATATAACAAAGATTACTTGAGCTGACTGCTTTACAGTCCATGGCAACAAAGAAAATGAATGATGGACTGCAAATGTCCACCTTGTAGTATTTACTACAAGGAAAATTGCAAAAACTGATTTTTAGCTTCAACAACTTCAAGTTAATCAATAATAATAAAATAATTAACATAATTAAACAAATTAATCAATTAAACTAAACGTTAACACATTAATTAAACTAATTAATAATAATTAACAGTTCATACATTAAATGATGTCAGACAGTGGGCCTGGATTTACAATTGTAGAAATTTGTTTTAATTTTTAAAAATTTTATGATAGAAATATTGATGACTTGGAAAAAAAAAGTTTTTAAATTTGTTTACAAATAGTTTTGAAGTTTCTTCAATATTTTTGTATTTAAAAAGAAATCCAGGTGCTATTTAATTATTTTAGAGAAGATATTTAGAAGAAAAATAAACCAAAACAAACATGTAAAGCACCTTGTCATCAGCATCCTTTACTCTAGCACTCATAGGAAGCAACATAAACCTTGGTGGATCGTCCACCATTTTAACAACGCTATGTTGCTCCTGGGATGTTAAAGTCTGACTGCTATGTTTCTCAATTGATGAAATTGAACCATATATAAGCTAAATAAAATTTGAAATTTATTTTTTCAGTATTTCTATTGTGATATAAATAAAAGAAAAATAATATATAAAAAAAGAAAAAAAAAAAAAAACAATAATTTTAAAAAAGGTTTTAAAAGTTACTTACTGTTGTTTTCAGAAAATATTTTTGAACATTAAGCTCGATGTGGGGAGTGAACACATCTAAATCAAAGGGATCAACATGTTGTTCTAAGCTCTTCACCAACCTGATCACACTTGTTCGTAACTGTGATGTTTCTGGACTGTCCTGGTAAATTTTAATCACAACTATGAAAACAACTCAAAGATGAATAAGCAAGTCATAAATATTTTTATGAGATGAGTATTTTTATAAATTGAAATCATTATCACCTGAACTTTAGAATCATTAATGAACAGCTTTATGATGAACTTAACATCAAACAACATTTGCAAAACTCTATATTGAAAGATATTGTCAGCTTGTTCAGAGAGAAATGACTCATGACTGTTAACAATAGATAATGCAATACCAGTCTTTAGCTTCTCTATTGAACTCCTAAAGCAAAAATAAGAAACTTGAAGATGGTTTTTAAAAAGTTGCATAACACAGAGAAAAGAGAAGAGCAAACAAGAAATAATTTTTTACTTATCCATTGAATTGCCACCAATACGATGGAATTCTTCTACAATTCGGAACAGCAACGAAGACAAATAAAAAGAAACCTAAAGAGAAAGTTTATTCTTGGTGCAGATATGTTTCATATTTTATATTTCCATTACCGCTTTTTTTCATTCCCTAATTTTTTTTTATTCTAAATTTTCCCTTTTATGTGGTACTTATGTGTTTTAAAATTTTGTGACTTGTTATCAAAAAAAAAAAAAATTTGAAAAACCTTCTTGATGCAGATATGTTTCATATTTTATAGGATATTTCCATTACCGCTTTGGATTTTGTGCTGGAATATTCTGTTTATGTATAAACTAAAAGTTCTTAGTAAAAAAAAAAAACCTGGACTGGAACTTTTACTCTTGATTTAAGGACTGCTCCAGTTTCACCTTCTTCTTCAATTAAAATATCTTCCCAATGAGTTGTAGACAACAAACCATAGTTTTCTTCTGAGTCAAGTGTTTCTTTTAACAAGCTTGAACACATTCTATGCAACCATTTGATCCACAATTGAAAGCAGTCCATAGCTTGATTTTTAAACTTATCCTCTGCTATTTTAAAGTAAGTTGATCGTGAGGAAACAACTTTTATTGACTTCTTTTTATCAGTATCATAGTTGAAAATCTTTTCTAAACTTGGACAGAGGTCAGGCAGGGCAAGACAAAACCGACCAAGATAAACCACCCTTAGACATTAAAAATATAATCAAAATCTAATCTGCTATTTATTTACATTAAAGAGAAGGACACACAAAAAGATATACTTGTCAATTAGCAGGATTGTTTTCTCCAGTGATGTTTCACCAATCAATTGATTCTCTAAGATTGATAATGAATTTTTTACACAAGCACATAAACTCTCTACATGTTTCAGGAAATATTCTTGCATTTCTTTGACAAGATGGGTTGAGTAAGCATATTTATCAAAAGGTATAGTATTAGAAGAATCTTGAAGTTTTACAACCTGCAAAAGTAATTGGTTGTGTTATTGGTTCTTCCAGGATTAAATTGCAAAAAAGAGAAATAGATTAGAAAACTTTTTATAAATAAAGTTTATTTTAAAGTTGTTAACTGTAAATTGAACAAATTTAAGTTTTTTTATAAAAACTTATAAGAAAGTTTTAGGCAATTAATTAATTTTTTTGCCAATTGTTATGCAAATTATAACTTGTTAACCATTAACTTTAAATATCAAACAACAAAAAACAGTAAAGCAAAAAAAAAAGACCACTCCTTTTTAAAATTTGCAATAAAGCGACAGGAAGATTTCTATAAAGTATACACAAAATTTAAATAATTTTTCCAAAAAGCTAATTATTAAAATCATGAATAAATTAAAGCAAGAATCTAAATATGATGAAGAACAGTTTAACACCTCTTGCTTTACAGGATTTTGATTTGCCCCATCATTGATCAGAAAGTGAATATCTTGTAGAATGTTTAACAAAGAGCTATCGAAGTTCAAGCAAATGCTAAAAATTAAAAATTTAACACAAATGAATACAACTTGGATTAGTAATGCATACGCAGTCGTCAGAATGTTTGAAAAACAGGTGTTAATACTACAACAACAAATAGTTTCCTATTAAAAAATATATATTACAACTACACATAGTTTCCTATTACACTATTGAACCTAGAAACTTACTTTATTGCTAATGAACCTTATCTTAAATACTTTGGGTGAGTACTTGAAACCCAGTTTCTATTTATAGAAAGTAAAACTATAATGTATCTTGGAGCTTATGGAAACTATTAAATAATCATCAAGAAATCATAAATAAGTGACTTAAATAATTGCCAGTTTATTTCGTAAACAACTGCTCTTGAAATTGTAAGTTAACTTTTGTCAATTAGAGAAAAGATCTGTCATAAAGAAGAAAAAGAAAGTTTCATTCCAGAATAGACATTAATAAGTCTTTTATTTAAAAAAATTTTAAAGTTAAAGTCACTAAAATGCAGAGGAAAGCAATTAAGTGGTGAAAGTTTGGCCAAAAACATTATACAATGTGTAATATTCTGAACACAAAATTGTTACAAATATTGAAGCTTCTCGGAAAAAAGATGCATGTAGCGATAACTAGAAACCAAAGCTACTTATTGAAGAAAAAGATAAATAAATGCGTGACTAAGATTAACAACCAGAGCAAATGATTACTGTTAATGTTACAACCAACAAGCATGATTGATGATTTATCACACCAGAAATCACTTTGCAAATCAAAGAAAGATATGAGAAACCCAGATTCTGTCTACAAGATTAGGAGGCTACTGCTGTAAAAAAAACCCTCTCTTTGAAATAATCCACAATTGAAAATTATTTGGATGGGGACATGAACACAAAAAATTGTCCAATAGAAAGGTGAATTTTTGATGAATATCATCTACTGTAAAACATCAAGAGAAAGGTTGATGATTTAAAGATTTTTTTTAACTGTGTTTATATTTCACAACTTTACATCAGAAAGTTTAAAAAAAATTGGTAATATATAATATTTCACTTAAAACTAAACAAATCCCAACTACTTTCAAACTTGTGATGGTCTGATGGACATTAACAAAACAATTTCTTAATAGACTAAATATCACTATACTTTTTCAAACTTGGTGTAAAGCACTTTATTTTCATTGAGAGAAAGTTCCTATCACAACCTCCCAGCTTATCATCAATCAAATTAGAGAAATCTTGAGGAAAATCATGCCAAACAAATGATACTAAGTCATGATCCCAGGATGCTTCTGAGGTATCACATTCAGCCCCCTGAAGTGCATTTAAAGATAATTCAAGCTGCTTTTCCAAATCATCAAAACTCAACTGCAGGTGTTTACCTATTATAATCTGAAAATAAGAAAAAAACAAAAATAAGAAATAAGAAAACTTACAAAGTTTAAGAAGGTTAGTAAATAAAAAAAACAAAAACAAATAGCTACAGTAAGGCATAAACGACTTGAAATGTCTGTTTATGTCATGAATGTCTTACTTTGATATTTTTTTAAACTCACATTTATTTTATCAAGTCATTATCATAAACTTATTTTAGTTTCAGATAATACAAACTTTACATACATAATAAAAAAAAAAAAAAAAGAAATAAAAAGAAAGATAACTTTACAGTTAAAATACACCTCAGTTTGGGCTACAAAAACAGGTCTGAATATTTCATCCCATATTGAGATAGGTTTTCCAAAACATATTTGACATTTTCTGAACCATGAATTTTCTTCTGAAATCTGTATAGGGAATTCAAGAGAGTATAAAATATTCAATATATATTTAAAACAGTCATTAAAAAAAAACAATAATGAATTTTGTGGTGCCTTTTAATATATATTTACAAAAAATAACTTTTTTTTCTGAGTACCCCTATGGTTTATTCCAACAGTACAAAAAATACAAAAACTTGCAACTTATATATTTATGGTAAACAAATATTTTAAAAATACCATAAGAGTTCTTTTTGTAGCCTTATATATGTGTTATTAGAAAATGATTCTTTTATTTTTATTTTTGTATAAGATGACAGGAATGGTTGGTCCCACTCTTTCGAAATAATCAATTTTTTTAGTTTTTTGTAATTTTAATTTTTTTTTGTTTTGATTTTAGTTAAATAAAAATAAATTGTTTAAGCAAAATTTTGATAAAATTGTGGAACATTTAAAATTCTTTTTCCAATATTTTTCCTATCTGGAACATTTTAAATTCTTTTTCCAATATTTTTCCTTATCATAAAAAGAATAGAAACAGACATTTTTATCAAACTTTTGTTTGCTGACATTGCATGCGTGCATGCAATGCATACATACATACATGTTTGGTCTAGGAATTAATTCGTGCGGTTTGACAAGGGATTACGAAACTAGCTTATTGTCTCAGCGTTTCGTTTAGCCACGCATGCGTGCGAAGATCACTGTTATTGCGCATCATTTTCATTATAAATCATTTTATTTAAGCGTAAACAACACTATTTTTAATTTAACTGATAATGTCAATTTTTGTTCCTGATAAAGTGTTTTTGCGGGGGATTCTTCTTCATTACTTTAACATGAAGAAAAGTGCTACCGAAAGTCATCGTATTTTGGTTGAAGTTTATGGTGACCATGCTCTAGCTGAGCGAACATGTCAGAAGTGGTTTGCACGGTTTAAAAGTGGTGATTTTTGTTTGGAAGACCAAGAGCAACCAGGACAGCCAAAAAATTTGAAGATGCAGAATTGGCAGCATTGCTCGATCAGGATTCTTGTCAAACGCAAGAGGACCTTGCAAAATCGTTAGGAGTTGAACAATCAACAGTTTCCAGACGCCTCAAAGCCATGGGTATGATTCAAAAAATGTCTCATTGGGTTCCACATGAATTGAAAGACAGAGACGTGGAAAGAAGAAAGACCATTTGTGAATTGCTGCTTGAAAAACAGAAAAGAAAGGGATTTTTGCATCGAATCGTTACTGGTGATGAGAAATGGATTTATTACGAGAATCCTAAATGAAAAAAGGCCTGGGTAAAGCCAGGTGAACCATGTCCATCACAACCCAAACGGAATATTCACTGTGCAAAGGTTATGCTGTGTATATGGTGGGATATGAAAGGTGTGGTGTACCATGAGCTTCTGGTTCTGACACTTGGTTAAACTATTAATGGAGAACGTTATCGACGACAATTAATGCACTTGAAGCAAGCTCTGGTCATAAAACGACCAGATTGGGGTAACAGACATGATAAACTCATTTTTCAGCATGATAACACTCGACCACATGTCGCAAAACCTGTCAAAAACTATTTGGAAAATGTCAGATGGGAAGTGTTACCCCACCCGCCGTATTCTCCGGACATTGCTCCTTCTGACTACTACTTGTTCGATTGCATGAATAACGATTTGATTGGACAGCGCTTCATTTCTTCAGAAAATATCGAAAAATGGGTCCCTGATTGGATCACTTCTAAGGATGAAGCATTTTTTCGATACAGAATTCGTAAATTGCCGGAAAGATGGGCAAAAGTAGTGACTAGCGATTGACACTATTTTCATTAATGTATTCATCCATTTAGTTTTTGAAATAAACCTTCAATTTTCAGTTAAAAACCGCACAAATTAATTCCTAGACCAAATACATACATACATAGATACATACATAGATACATACATAGATACATACATAGATACATACATAGATACATACATAGATACATAGATACATACATAGATACATACATACATACATACATACATACATACATACATACATACATACATACATACATACATACATACATACATACATACATACATACATACATACATACATACATACATACATACATACATAGACTTACCACACTATCAGACTGTAACAAATTGAAAACACCATCTTGAATTGCTGACAAACCTTTAATGTTATTTACATAAGGAAGCAACATTTTAACACCACTTTGAATGTCACTTGAACAACTATTTAATAAAATAGAAATCACTATAATTGGAACATATAAAAATAAATAAACATTTTCACTAAACTATCTTTAATTATAGTGATTTTTATTAAAAAGCATTTATCATTTTATGATTTATTAAGTGTTTTATTCAGTAAATAACCAATGACAGTACCAAGGTTAGTGCTTAAGCCAGAAGGTAATATAAAAAAACTCTATAGAAAGTGGAAAAAAAAATATGTTCATGCAATTGGCTTGCAAGTAATGAAAGAGATCCTCTTGCACATTATAAAGTGAGATGTGCATTAAAAACTTTCAACAAACACAATATTGCATTTAGGTCTATGTGGACTAAAGACTTTAAGTTCAGTTTCACTTAGGTTAGTTTTTGTTAAATGTTACAATATTTGATTCAGTTTTGAATATATTTTAAGCAGTTCAATTTTAATTGGTTAATTTGGATTTGACTCGTAAGTTATAGAATAAATTTTGTATACATAAACATAAAAAAATTAGTTCAAGAAAGAATTAGATTAACCCCATTAACTTTTGCAGACTTTAAATGTGAATTTCACAATTCTTGTGAAAATACATACCTTAATACAAATATTACTTTTATAATCAGCAAACACAATTTTTTGGCATGTGTTAGAGTAGCTTTTATGCCTTTGATTTTAATATAGATAAATCAATTTGTGCTTACATCCAATATCTGCATTATATTTGCACTGTTATGGTGGTATGCATATACAAACTTTGCATCTGTTTAGAGTTAATAATTGGTAAGGTAAAAAAAAAACTATTTCTGTTAGAAAAGGTAAACTACGCACAGGTAAATGGAACAAAGTGAGTGGATTTTACTTAAATCTTTAATAGTTTTTCAGTTACTGAATTAATATAATCAGTAAAAATTCTGAAAATATTTTTGATTTCCTAATTTATCATAGGTTTTTAAGCAAAAAGCAAAGACAAATTTTCAATGCTTTTTTTTTGGTTTCTGCATAGGTCTATATTTTATCAATCGTATCTAAATTGTCTTAATTCAACCTCAGAAATACATTAAAGCTTTTACATTTGTATTAATTTCACTAAAACATCTTCTTTCGTGACTCTAATTTAATAAAAAGTCTTTAAATCATTTTATTTTAATATGATGCATTCACTTTAAACTTTCAAATATAAAACTTATCTTCTGATTATAAAAAACAACTGTAAAACCCATTTCATAGCCAAACGAAACACATTATTATTGTATTATATGTATTTATTGTCTTACAATTTTGTGAATTTTTACACTTAAACACTTTAACAGTTTATTTTAGTAAGAGTGTGACTAGTGACATGATTGAATGTTTTAGAAAAAAAAATAAAAAAAAACAATAAAAAGTATTTTTAAATAATGTTATTATGATGTATAAATAAAAAAATTGCACTAATTTTCTGATTTGATTAACCCTTTCATGCACCAATTATTTTTCTGTAACTAACATAACTCATAAAAAATCATCTACAAAATGACAGTGGTACTATGAAATGTTAAAGTAGACTTTTTCTACAGCCTTTTTCAACTCTCCTTTATAAAATAATATTGTTTCAAATAAAAAGCTTCCCCAATTCAAATGGTGCATTCTAACCGATTATTTTTAAAAAATAATCGGTTAGAATGCACCATTTGAATTGGGGAAGCTTATTATTACAACAACCCAGTGCATGAAAGGGTTAAAAAGCAAGAAATTTTTTAAAATTATGCTTTATGTAAAATAGAATTCTAATGTTCAGCACTTTGATTTTAGCATATTTTAGCATATATTAGTTATTTTAGCATATATTAGTTAATATGGCAAACTGACTTATATTAGTTAATATGGCACACTGACTTAGGAGCCTCAAACTTTATTTACATACACACAAAAATGCACAAACTGCCAGGCAAATGTTTCATGCAATTATAACATGCAAAAGAAATGTAAATTGTAAAAGAAATTAGTAATATTAATTAACCAAACTAAAGAAAAAAAAATTTTTTTAATTACTTTTGAAACCATTCCATAACATGTTCTTGTATGTATTGCATAGAAATGGGGACAGGTGCAGTTCTTAACTTTGGGACAAAACCTGTACATTAGAAACAAAGCTTAAAAAGACTGAAATTGGAAATGTGTATTAAGTTTGAAAAAAAAAAATTTTAAAACTAAGCAAAGATTGTTTCATATTAAGGTCCATCATCACTGTTCACCTGCGACACTTTCTGGAAGATAAGGAGCAATGGTTGAAGTTATTTCTCTATCAAACAAAGTCTTCAATGCTATAAAAATGAAAACAAGAAGAAAAAATCTAAGATTAGTTAAAAAAGAAGCTGTCAAAGTTTTGAAAAATAATTTTGTAAAACCTGTACTATTACTCGATCTTTCATCTGTTATCTGTGACAGTTCAGAATAAAACATTGATTTTTCTAAAACATGAATTTGTTAAAGTTATTAAAACACTTAAAGAATTGCTTGAATGTTGATCACAAAACCAAATATTTGTGGAGTAAATTTTAAAAATGTGCATTTTCAAGTTTAATCCATAAATATCCAGGTTTTCTAAAACAAGTAGTGTGTGTACCACCACTTATAAGAAAAAAAATTTTCACATACATATGTGATACAAGTTCAAAGTGCAAACTGTTCAAAATCTTCTAAAAAATATTGAAAAAAACAAACCACTGTGTTCCTCATCAGCATAAAACAAAGTAGCAATTTGTTCAATTGTAAGTTTCAAGATGTATGCAATCTCAAATATCTGTTTCTTTACGCTTGTTGCTTTAACAATAATAATATCAAAATATTTTTTTTTTTAACAATTCAAAAATATCAGACCAAATTATTAGGCAGCAAAAATGCTACCATATACAGTAGCATGCAAATGTTTATAAACAGCTAAAATTTTCTAGTTTTTTTATCATAACTTTTTGTCTTTTCACTGAAAATGAATGGAACTTTTAACAATTGCTCTTCTAAAGTAATTACATAATATAATTTACTCAAAAAAAAATGAAAATTTGTTAGGGAAGGAAGAAATTCAAATTTTATTAAAAACATAATTGTGCAAAAGTTTATAAACATTTCAATGCCCCATTAAGAAAATCAAAATTTCAGTAAGAAAAACATTTTATTACTAAAGCTAATTTAATGGAGATAATATTTATTTTAAATTGAATTAAAAAAACAATGGGAAAGTCTAAAAAAATTGTCACTAGAAAAGAAAAATTTAACAATAGGTGCTGTAGAGAAGAAGATTCCTTATAAGCAAATTTCTAAGCTTTATGTGGCTAAATCAACAATTAGCGTACTAGTTAAGAGATATAGAGACCGTAAGACACTCGAAAACAAGCATAGTTTAGGAAGGCCAAAGATAACTACAGAACATCAAGACAGAATTTTGGTAAGACAATCAAAACAAGATCCCTGCAGGAGTGCTTTCAAATTAAATGGTATTTTGAGCAAGAATTATAGTGTTAAGTGCAGCGTAGATACTACAAAACGTAGTCTGCAACAGTATAATTTGTTTGGTTGTCGTCCTGCCAAGAAACCATTAATATTATTAAATAATCACTTAGCACAAATGAAATTTGCAAAAGATCATTTGAATTGGACTTCAAAAGAATGGTCAAAAGTCTTATTCAGTAACGAATTAAAGTTTTGCATGTTTGGTAATGATGGTATAAAGTACATGAGACATCCAAAAGGTAAAAGATTTGCTCATAAGTGTCAAATACTAACAGTTAAACATGGTAGTGGCAATAATGGTTCGGGGATCTTTAAGTCGTGATTCTATTGGTCTACTTCATTGCATTGAAGATCGGAATGTATATTTAGATATAATCAAGAATGTTATGCTGCCACATAGAAAGGACAAAATGCCTCTTGGTTGGATTTTCTAGCAAGACAACAATCCAAATGATTGTGCAAAATTTTTTAAATTTTGCACAATCTGTTAAAAAATTTTTTAAATTTGAAAAAAAATCTACTTTTGTACTGGTCTTCTCAAAGTCCAGATTTAAATCCAATAGAACATCTTTGGGAACATCTTGATTGTCAAAACCGACCAATAAAAGGATATATTCAAGATGCTCTCAGATTGTTGGGCAAATATCCCCAAAGATGTGCTTATCAACTTAGTTGACTCTATGCCTCGTCGGTGTCAAGCAATATTGAAATTTAGAGGCTATCCAAAAATATACTGATGTACTTTAATGAAAAAATGTGGAGGAGTTAGAAATATCTCTTTTTTGAATTTTTTCATTTGTTTATAAACTTTTGCATGATTATGTTTTCAATAAAATTTGAATTTCTACCTTCCATTACAAATATTCATTTTTTTGAGTAAAGTATGTAGTCACTTTAGAAGCTATGTAGTCACTTTAGAAGAACAATTGTTAAAACTATGTAGTCATGTTAAACTATATAGTCACTTAAGAAGAACAATTGTTAAAAATCCCATTCATTTTCAGTGAAAAGATAAAAAGTTATGACGAAAAAACTATAAAATTTTAGCAGTTTATAAACTTTTGCACACTACTGTATATTTACATATAAATATAAATTACATACATAAACCATATATTACATATAATACCGTATATATTGGAGCGGAATACATCTTGAATAGCAGCCTAAAAAGAAAGGTTATAAACACTCCTAAAAAGAAAGGTTATAAACCCAAATTCAAACAGGAAAATTTTTTTAGTCAAGTAAAAATTTAAAACAAAAGTATAAATCATTTGTAATAATTATTTATTATCTTTTTTTTAAAAAAAAATATACCTTCCTAGCAGTCAGAAGAGCCATAAACACTTGACGTGGTGAACAACAGTCAAGCAAGGCAAGTGAACAAAGACTCTCACATAGTTTCTGACAAAAAAAAAAAAATATCAGCTTTAAAGTATTTTTTTAAAATTTTTGACAGGTATCAAACTGCCTCCATTAATTTCCACTAAAAGCCAAAAGTGTTAAGAATAAGCTTTGACGTCTTATTTGACATTATGAAAAAGGTATAAAAAGCATTTTAAAAAATAAGTTTTTATACCTTGTCTGGAAGTGTCTTATCCTTTAAAGAATACTCTGCCCCCTACCAAAATAAAGTAAATGTGGAAAGATTTTAAATATTAATAATAACATTTGTAACTTACTTTTTATAAACCTTATCTTTTTAATTTTATCTTACTTTCAATAGTATTGTCAAAATTAAAAAAATTTTTCAATAAAAAATTTTTTAATAGATTTTTTAAAAAAATTTTTCAATAAAAAATTTTTTAATAGATTTTTAAAAAAAATTTTTCAATAAAAAATTTTTTAATAGATTTTTTAAAAAAATTTTTCAATAAAAAATTTTTTAATAGATTTTTTAAAAAAATTTTTCAATAAAAAATTTTTTAAAAAAACCTTTTTAATTTAAAAATTTTTTAATTATTTTGTTAATTCAAAATACCTTCAGAATGGATGCCTTGAAGTGACTGATAGCAGCCCACTGGTGATGTAACACAGGAAAGGAGGCCTTTAATTACAATAATAAATAATAGTTAAGTGTGAGTAATTAACTATGTTTTGTCATAAAAAAAACTAAACTTTTAATTTACAACGGATAATAAATTTAAAAAATTACTTTTAAACAAAAAAATCAAACTTAAAAAAAAAAAAATCAAAGGGTTTATGTGTAGTCATGTTAAAACATTTTAAATCTAAATGCAAAATAAGTTGTTTATATAATAAACTTGCGCTTTGAATTATCCATACTTAAAATATATGAAAGTGAATTCATAAAAAGATATTTTTATCTACATCAACAATGTCACTATTATTCATAGCTAAATATGACATCATGATAAATTTTTAAATCAGACCATAGCTAAATGCAAGACCTTCAAAAAAAACAACATTTTACATGTTTGTGTTTAAAAAAATTTTTGTATTATGTTGTAAAAACAAAAATTTAATTGCTCTTTAAGTTGATGACTGTTGTATTTAACAACTTTTGCAAAAAAAATTTTGGTTTACAAATCAAGTAGTTTAAAGTCTCGTTTCTATTTACACTTGCATTCGTTAAATAAATTTGAATTTCTATATTTAAATAGCAAAACTAGCGCTTAAATAATAACAGAAAAATATTTGCAACTATTTTATACACACAAAATACCTTATAATTTTATGCTTCCACAGGTAGTTGCAAGTTACAGAGAAAAAAAAATATTTTTTTTGAACTTTTGATGGAAACCCTTAAAGTTTTTTTTCTATTGATAAAAATCATATCACCAAACTTTCAACTTTTGATTAAAAAAATAAAAAAATTTGGTAAAATGACATTGCTTATCATTTTTGACCATGCTTTAGTTGTGTTTTGAATTCTTAGCGTAACTTCTTTGTAACAATTCTTTGTAAATAATTTTAAAGAATCTAATGAAGCATTTCTTTTGAATGACCTTTAAACATATTTTTCTACCAACCATGATAAGGGTGTTCAGAACACTTTCAGGATAAAAAATTTCAAATCAAACTAGAATGTATGTGACTGGAATTCAATGCGAATTAAAGACTTTCTTACTTTTAAATTTTTTATCAACTTGGGTAAGATTGCTTATCAATTTATACACAAATTTTATGAGATTCCCTTTAAAAAAAGTTTAAACAGATTTTTTGTAGCAAACTTTCCCACAGATGTCAAAAAGGAATACTAAAAGACTTACATAAGCATATTATACACATGAATACGTACATAAACATCTCGACTACCAGATGTCTTTGAGTCATCCACCAAGATATTTAAGCTCTTGTTTACAATGTGATGTGAAAACATATACAATTCAGTTGCATTTAGATACTCATGATTGTCAAGGGCACTCCAAATCTTAAAAATTCAAAATGATAAAATGCAAAAAATTATGTAAAAAAGAGAATGATAGAAACTCATGTTGCTAATGCAGTGATTTCAGTTGCAAGGAAATGTCTCATGTATAAAAGCACTGCGAAATGAAATTCTATGTAAAAAAGCTTGCAAAAGTATTAAAGTATACCTTTTCTGGTGTATTAACTAAAAGATCCATTTGAGTAGCTAGCGAGTAGAAAGCAACATCTCGTGGGGATCTATATAACATAAAATTTTTAAATTATCAAAATAAAACTAAATTGGCTGCTTACACAAGAGAATAGTTTATACTGTTCATTTTTTATGTTATCAAACATCACTTTTTTAAACAGATCTTAAATTATTTAACTTTATTAAGTTATTTAACATGCAGAAAAATTTGTTTAAAACTAACATTTGTATTATTAGACTGTGAGATCATAAATGATCATTGATTCATTAAATTGATCATTGATCATTGATTGTAGAAAAACTTGCATTTTAAACATCATGATTATTTTTAAAATATTTTTTTGAATAGATAATTTGAACAATCAAAAATTATAGTTCATCTTACTGAGTAATATTAATTTGTGAAGAACAAGAAGATTCAAGTGATGAATGAAAACTTGCACACAAACTTTGTATATTCTTTATTCCACTAAACACCTTTTAAAAAAAAAAACAAATTGTGATTGCTAGAAAAGGAGTTACATAATGGAAAATTTAATTTCTATTTGTTTGTAGATAATGATAATTGATTGATTTTCTCCAAAAAAAACTGAATGGGTACCTTGCTACTCGCCAATTCCATATCTTTAATTGTATCAGCTGCATTAATAAGATCTCTATATCGCTCCCTAAAATTTAAAAAAAAAAAAACATAAGATTTTTTCGTAAAAACAGAAAAAAACAGAAAAAAAAAAAACAAAAATTAAAACTAAAATTGTCAAAAGTTGAAAGAGTTTATTAAAGTTAAAAACACTAGGAATCAAAAAGTTTGGAACTAAAAATGAGTTTCCTTGTCAGTAACAAAATTTTAGAACAGAATTTTCAAGGAAATAAAACTTATAATATATAATATATAATCAAAAATGTAAAAAACAGTCTATTGACAAAAATTTTATGATCAAAAAATTCATTACCTAATTAAATGTAATTAACCATCAAATCAAATAATTGCATACTCAACCAGTAGTTTATGTGAAGTTTATAGCAAAAAAAATACATACTAAATATTTTAACTTTAATTTAAACAAAAACTTTAACAAATTTAGTTAAAAATGCTTTGTATAATAGACAGGTTATTTACTGCACTCTTGCATTATTATATTCTTTAATACATATTCACTCTGCAGAATGAGATTTTAGATGTTACACAATTTTTCATATGTATAGATTTACCAAGGTACTAATTAAATTTCAAGGCAAAATAAAAGATCATTCAATTATTAATTTTTTTTCCAAGTGTTTTTGTGTCTAAGCCATTAACTAAACTTTTAGTCCTATTTCATTTTTTTGCATTTCAGTAGTAATAATAATAATAATAATAATAATAATAATAATAATAATAATAACAACAACAACAACAACAACAACAACAACAACAACAACAACAACAAAAACAACAACAACAATAATAATAACAATAATAATAAAATACAATAAAAGGTGAAGGAAAACAAAAGATTTTTTTAAAAAAAATTTTGTAAGCAGAAAATATTTTGCTTAAAAAAGAGTTTTATCTTTTTATCAAAAACACTTTTTTAGGTCTAGAAGGAAAGAAGTTAAACTACTTCCTAGTTCTTATTGAATGATTGGTAAGGTACCTACACATTATTCTATGGCTCCTCAAATGACCTCTTCTTGTGTTTAAGATTACATTTCCAGCAATAAATTAGAATAACTTCTTACCTAGATTTATTACAAATAAATTACTTACCCAACCATAACTCGAAGATCATCTTTCTTCTTTTCTATTTCTCCTCTAGAGTAAGTAATAGTAAATGTAATTTGAATAAACATTTGACTTTTTAGAATTGACTAAATAGACTGACTGGTAAATTTATGCTCATTATATATAAAATTATGGTTAACAAAAAAACAATGCATGAGATTTTAACAAATTAATAAACTAAGAAAAGAATCTTTCAGTGTTAGAAAAACTAAAAAACATAGTGAAAACCTTATTCCTTTTTCAATTATATTTATCTCTTCAATTGATTGTGTTTGAAACAGCAGCCTAACATCTATCAAGGAAACCATTTTTTGTTTTCTCACACTTTCTTTTGTTATATAAACCTATAGATATATACATTTATCATGGATGAAGAGCAACCAAAGCAGCATATTTTAGTGGCTCTTCACATTACAGTAGTATTTAGTAGACATTCATTATAAAATCAGAGAAACACATTTTTTCTTTATCACGTCAATATTTATAGGATGCCATTGCTTTAAAAGTTAACATAAAATCAAAAACAATAAAAATTTCTATAAACATATTTACACAAATTTATTTTGTTCATTTGCTGTTTATACAAAAGATATTATTATTCATACAAAAGATATTAATGTTATAATGAAATTGTGTACAAGAAGTTAAGGTAAAAGTTAACACTTAAAGCTTTTTCTTGATTGTTCAATCTGTGGACAATCTTGCTTGATTTACATTTTATCTCCCCTCATAATATTCTTCCATGACTGTTAAATCTTGGTGAAATCATTAATCTTACTCATTACTGATGATGTAAAGGTTATCCAGGAAGTTAGCAAGGTAGCTATGCAGAAAATGCAACTTGATGTTCATGTTCAACCAATCATTTTTGTAGCTCTGGATAATTTTAATGTAATAAAAATTTCTGGATAATTTTGATTTAATTCTTTGTTAATGCATTTCCAAGGTAGTTCTTGACAATATTTAATTTTTTTGAATTCTTCTCAAGTTCTGATTTTTTAAAAAAATCTTTGATGTGCTGCTGAATCTGTATAACAGACCATCAAACATATTAGCCTTGATTTTTTTAATTGACAAAAAGGTACTTTAAACAGTTTAAAAACCATTAAACAAATGATTTCATGAGACCCAGTTTTATGTGCAGAGGTAGGAATAAAATAATCTTTCTTAAAAACAAGTTACTCATGTAAAATGTTGATCTTATAGGACAACTTATTTCCATGTTTCTCTTTAGTTCTGCTATCCTGAATGCACAGAAAGCAAAAGTACTTGGTGTATCCTCTCTGCTGACCACGAAGGAAGTATATCATTTTAACATAAACACGAATGATCTAATTGTGTTTGTGATATTGCAACAACACAATTGCACTCTTTCTACAATTTAGGCTCTACTTAATTCAGATTTACAACTCCTCATTCAGTTGAGTTGCAAATCTGGGAAGCATACTTTTGCTCCTTTTTCAAAATTTCTAATCCAGGCTTAATTGTCAATGTTCTGAAGCCTTTTTTAATAATCCCAAATCATATACAAATTCATTTTTCTTAAACTTAGCAAATCCTCCATGAAAAGAAACATACTAATTCTAAAATCTTCATCATAGTAAAGATTTTCAAGAGAGTAGTTAAAAGAAAACGGGTATTTGGATTTTAGTTGAGCTGAATCCTAAAGGTAGACTAGGGCACTTAAATTTTTTTCTTTCTCCTTTTTTTTCTTGTTATATTCTTGAGTATTTACAAAACAATAGTAACAGCCTGTGCAATGATTTTTTGGTTTTGGCCAAACCAAAGGATTACCAACTCATCACATGTTCTGTATGTCTACATCATAATCATTCGGTACTTGTTAAGACAAACCTAGGCATACATGCCTTGTGAGGAGCCCAAGACTTTGTCTTAACTTAGTCTTGTTTTTAAAGTTTTACTTTAAAATAAGCAAAACATGCTTAACAAATGTGCCAATGTTTTCCCATTTATTGGGAATGGTAAAACTACCATAGATATAGAGCTGTATAGGCAAAATTATTCAGTTCTGTATAGACAACTAAAATGAGAACTATTTTTGATAAAACTAGGAATGAAAAATAATAGATATGTTAAATTAAAATGAATAATTTAAAAAATGAAAAAATATTTAGCTAAGGTCTTTAGAGTTCTTTTATAAAAATTGTTATGAAGTGGTTACAGAATAAAACAGAATTTACTCTAAAATTGTTAAAAGCATTTACTCAAATAAACAACTTAGTAATAAAACAATAAACCGACTAGTTCTAGTAGTTATTACAGACAATACAATTTTTATTATTCAAAAGGTAAGCTGTTAATTCAAAGGGAAAACTTTAAATAAAAAACTTGATTTGATAGAAGAAAACCGATTGGACTTTTGAAATCAACATGCTGAATTTAACTCGAAATCAATTAAAAAACCCAACTCAGCAGAAAATAAATTGAAAGTAGTTCCTCAGTGTATTAAAAGCATTTTTTTAGAAAGAATATATTAAGGAAATTAGTACTTTCTAAAAAGAAATAATTTGGTAGTGAAAGTAGGTAGCTTTTGCTATAGTAAATTCTTCTAACCAGCAGTATATTTTATACCAAAACGATATATTATAATATCATTTTGGCTATATTAGAAAATACAAAAGTTCATTTCTATATATCATATATAGAAATGAACTTTTGTATTTTCTAATAAAGCAGTTTCATGTGCATTTCTACATACCTAGCTCTATAGTTTATATATAACTTAAGGGCGCTACTCCACTTTCTCCCCCCCCCCCCCCCTAATTTTATGATTGATTCTGATAGAGAATTTTATGCTGATTAAGAATCGTATAAAAACATGGGTCTCAAAATCAACGGAAAGTGCTCTAATCTGATGTCGAAAGTACAAAAATATACCACAAATCGCTAATATTCGCCATCTTGAATTCACTAACTTTACGGTTGATATTGTTTTTAACCGCAAAACATTGCCAGCCTGGTTTTTACTATAAGGAATTTTTTCTGGTTTAATATAGATAGCGATTCCACGGCTCAACGAAAAACATCTGACGTTTGACAAAAAACACGAAATTTTCTTTTTATTTTCTTTTCTCTTTTTATAACAAGTATTTATTTATGTTTTTTTGAAGAATAGATTCTAAGGATTTGTATACAGAAATTATGTATATATATATCTATATTCCTTCGCATATTTTATGACGTTTTTTATTTTTATTTTCGCGACGTAAGAATCATTGTATATGTTTATTTGAATTATAAAAAAATCGTCTGGAATGGCTAATATAGACGCGTAAGTTCTTTCCAGAGCTATCAGGCAGACGATCGAGTTATAAAGTTATAAAACGTGTCGCTCTTGCGAAATTGCGATTCCTTCTTATGAAATTTAGTTTTGTAACAGAATTTACGATTATTTTTTCGGTTATTTTTTTTTTTTTGTTATTAAAGAAAAAAATTAATTGGAAAGACAAACTTTCATGGAGTAATAAAAAAGGGCTTTCTTAATGTTCTTTGCAAAAAATGTTCTTAATAATTTTGTGTGGCTATGAAAATAGCCGTTTTTTGATTTACACAACCTTAGGCATGAATTATAATGTATGTTACGTTTGATGCACACAGGATGTCAAACAGGATATGCTGTTAAAACTTGATCCCAAAAGTGAAAAAACCGGTGTTCGGAAAATCTCTGCATCCACATAAACTCGGATAAATAATCAGCTACCATTTCGCGATTAGTTGGCCCCATCATTGATTTGAATTTTGCTTTTGCTCGACACCACATAGCTTCCACGTGATTTGTTGTTACACCTGTCTGTGGATCTACAAAGTTGAGGGTGTGGTTAACGGTACCATGTAAATATGCTGGAGCTTGCAAATCATTATATGCTCTCCACATGTCACTCCAGACAATAGAGCCAGGAAGTATCCATTGATGTATGATAGGAATTAATGTTGCAGCATCGCGGTTCTGGACAGGAATCAAAAAGCCTTTCTTCGTTGCAGGTTCATACCCACCAAATATCCACTGCTGCGGGATTATTCTACCAACTTGATATTTTCTTCGACAAAAAACAGATTCATCTATTTCAACAATGCACCCTGGACCGCCTATTGGATCAGGGTTATTGAGGAAATATGAGACGCAAATGTCTCTGCAAAATTGATTCCAATCAACAATGGTGCTGTCGTTTCCGATATTTAACTCTTGCCTTAAATCACTTATTGATAATCCCCGGCTCTTACCTGCACTTCTACTCCAAGCGTAAGTTAAGCCCAATATTTGCCACAATTGTAGGTGAGATTTCTCAAAGAAGCTGCCTTTTCTAATGTTAAAGGTTCTTTTGCAGCGCTTGACTGGACATCTCCAAATAACTTGATCAACTGACCCATTCTTTGTTTGCTGTGTGCAGGGCACGTTACATACACTACAATTCATGCTTTCAGCGAGTAAACCATAAGTTCTGCACCAGTGAATTGTAGCTTCGATATCGTATTTGAATTTTGCTCCTATTTCTGTCAAAGAAAGTGAGTCAAAAACGTCTATTGTTGGTCTTCGAAGAGCCATGATATGTAGATAAATGAAGAAGCAGAAAAACTATTCTGAAGCACTCCTTTTTATATGACAAACATAATGAAAATGAATTCACGGGGGGTTAACTTGAAGTTTTAAAAGAAAGTCAATAGTTTTAAAGAATTATTTTTATAATTAAAAAATTTTTATCTTGTTTTAAAGTGAATTGTAAAATATAATCAATGAAAGAATTTTTCAACTTATTTGACAAAAGTTTTAAAAGACACTCAAGCTAACAAACTAAGAATCCAGTTGAAGCAAATTGACGCGATAAGAGTAAATGCCATTGAATTTCATTACCTGGTAAGAGAAAAAAAATGCGGTCAATACACCTGATTATGAAACTTAACGCACCGGTTCTTTGTTCTTTTATTCGAAATCTTTTATATAAAAAATAAAAACCAGGCTGTTGATACTTTGAAAGGATAACTTTTAAACAAAAAAAAATCACTTTTCAAGATGGCGAATATTAGCGATTTGTGGTATATTTTTGTACTTTCGACATCAGATTAGAGCACTTTCCGTTGATTTTGAGACCCATGTTTTTATACGATTCTTAATCAGCATAAAATTCTCTATCAGAATCAATCATAAAATTAGGGGGGGGGAGAAAGTGGAGTAGCGCCTAACTTAAGTACAATCATTAAGTTTTAAGTAATCTTAACTAATGTGCTTGACTTCTTGGATAGACATTATTTAAAATATTCGGACCGTTAGAGTCATACTTTTTGAAATATTGTTTAAAACAAGTCCCTTTTACGTACTAAATTCAAGTTCAAAGTTCTTCTGTGATTTAGTGTTTCTATTCCGGAAAACTAAGCATTTGAAAATCACAACTTTTTTACTTTTCACGGTCTTAATGCTTTTTTTCGTTAGCTTTACTTAAGATTGTTTTGTTAAGTTTATTTTTTTATGTAGATAGTTCGATCCTTCTATATGCTTGCGAACTCAGTTTCTGGGTCACATCTTAATGGTGAGCTGCTCTTTACGGACCTAAACAGGATATGCACTATTGAAATAATGGCAGTTTGAAACAACTATTCATAATTTATAATGGGTACTACCCATGTTACTAATTAGGAAGTAACATGGGTAGCACCCATTATAAATTATGAGTAGTTGCTATGTAAGTTGTCAAAAGTCAGTAGAAACTGCTGCTAACTTTATAGACTGAAGAGTGTTGACCAAACTTTGAATCAAATGAAGTTTTATTCTCTTTTTAAACATAATTAACTAACCAGCATCAAACAATGGTTTAAAAAATTTTTTTACTCGAGAGAACACCTGAAGCATTAAAAAAAATGCACACACACACTGTCAATCAAGTTCATTTCCCAAATGCGCAAATTCATATCCAAGTTCATCAAGATAGCTTCACCAAAATAAAATTTTCGACTTACACCATACCAGGTAAGGAATGCAAATCTTAATGTTCGAAAAATTATTTTCAGAGAAACAACTTCCGCATCGTATATAAAATAATAGAAATAACAATAATAAGAAAAATACTTTCATTACAAGTTTAATCAAGTCAATCAAGTTTATTGTCTTTAAGTGATAGAGCAGTTCATTGATACATTTTTAGTATTTAAAAGAAATCATACAAAAAAAAAATCAATGAAAAAAATAACAAACTGCATGGCATCATCAGCAGTTATACTGGTTGATCGAAACGAATAGTGACAGGCTTAACAATATATGTTCTC
Organism: Hydra viridissima; assembly: GCF_058129835.1. Classification (NCBI taxonomy): domain Eukaryota; kingdom Metazoa; phylum Cnidaria; class Hydrozoa; order Anthoathecata; family Hydridae; genus Hydra; species Hydra viridissima. The sequence goes on from NW_028324300.1 coordinate 14,350,133, forward strand.
TGCCCACTCAACTCACACAATTAAAGTTTAGATTAAATGCATAAGCTTAATGCCATTACTGGCTTGATCACCAGAGTTGAATCCTATGGAATCTATTGGGCAAAAGAGGGACAAGGAATTAGTTAAGATCCGGATCATAAGCACCCCAAAACTCTCACGTATTAAAAAAATTTACGAGTTCATTGTTGAGTTTCAAAAATTCATTTTTGAGTTCATTGCAGTGAAATATAGGTTTTGGGCAGAGTTTTTGGCGCCCTTTGTCAGTAAAAAAGCCAACCATTATATCTTTTCATTTAGTTTCAGGAATTTGTGCAGGCTGAGTTCAAAAAAAGTATGGGATAGTGGGAAGAAAAGCGAGAAGAACAAAATTAGCAACAATCCATTTAAATCAATGCACAAGAGAAGAGATGCATAAATAGAGCAATCGAGGGGGGGGAGGGTTAAATACTAATTTTTGTGTTTATTGTCGTTGCACCAATTTGACTTATCGTAATTTTGTATTGATTTATTATATTCGGCAAGAATTTTTAAATATAATGGTATATTTTAATATGTCACCGTACTGCGGAATTTATTCAAAAACAATTACTTTAAATAAAAATTTGTTCAATTTCTTTTTTAGTTTTAATTTCTTAGAATTTCAATCAAGCTTTAATATTTTTTGGAACCACAGTAAACCTTTAACCACGATAAAGCGTTTTATACATTTTGTGTTTCAACCTACGAAATGTTGATAACATATAGATAAAACACTATGTTTATAAAAATCGCCATCAACAATTCTTTCTAGAAGAGAAAGCACAGCTTGGCAGAAAATAAAGAAATATTGTCAGAAATACTGACTTGATTCCGATAAGTTGGTTGTTTTGCATTTTTGTATTTTGTAGTTTAAAGTATTTCTTTAATTATGACACGTGTTCCTTTAGATCAAAAATCCAGCGCCAAAATCGTGTTGAACAAAATCGATTTTTTTAAGAGAATCTAAAACCATTTTAGAATAAATAAAAGGTTTTTTTTTAAATTTATTTTTTTTTTAATTTTTTATTTAATCAGCAATCAAAATAACTGCAACAAGAAAGAAAATAAAATTGTTTAATAAAATGGATCTCGCTTTTGCTTACATTTATAATGATGTTATAATTTATAAAATTTAGCTTAGGGTCTGTTTATATGGAAAGCGGGCTGGCTCGGCAAATGAGCCAGCCCTCTTTCCATATAAACAGGCCCTAAGCTAAATTGCTATTATCATATAGTATCAAGTGTTTCTGATTTAAAATAATGGAAATCTTAATACAATCAAAAAAAGAATTTAATTTTTTGGGCTCATTTAAAATAATGTTAAAAATTCCGTTGATCGAAAGGGCAATTACAAAACACTGACAAAAAAGACAAAAAAAAACACTGCCGTGTTTTGATTAGGGTATTTTCTGCTGTGTTTTGATTGGGTATTTTCTGCTGTGATTGTCAATTTAAAAAACTCTTTTGGTTGAAAATAAGGCAAAACAAGTTAGGAAACTAATCCTTTTAGAAGTTGAAGTTCAAGTCTCACTCTGAATTGATGTTGATTGGTTGATGTAACGTTTCAGCGGTTCTATCTTTATATTACCAATTTTCATAACTGCCAACACGTCACTCTAAAACAAGGTGCAATTTGATGCCTTAGCTTCCATCAGATAGCATTTACTTCATGAACATGATGCGTTTCTTAAAATCACTGAAGATTTCACGATCAAAGTATCTTCTGGTACCAGGACAAAGCTTTAAGCATAAAGTCTTCTAAACACCATATCCTCTTTTAAGTTTGCTTTAGCAGCTGTAATAGTAAAATATTTCGAATCGCTCAGTTATATCTCTAAAAGGAAGATTTACTCACTTGAATGAAATTCTAAGAGTGTTTCTATTGGTTGGTTAACCGATATTAGTAGCAGGTACAAAAAGGATTTTTCAAAACTCATGCTACAAAACCTCAATTCTATGAAAAAAGAGAACCTTGTGGGACTAGCAACATTATCAGAATAAAAAAACATAGCTTAGCAGCTTGACATTCTGTTTTTTATAGGGATTTCTATAATATTATTAAGACATATTTTTAATATTGTTTCTAATTACGTTTCCTTTTAATGTAAAATACAGATAGCTGTATGATAACAATGAATGTCATTTGATTACAGCTATGGGATAATCTCTTCATTTTAATAATTTTCTTTGTGTTAAGACTTATTGCGGAAAGTTGTAAGTCTTAATACGAAGAAAACAGTAGACCATAATTTACAAATTTTTTTTTGCAGAATGTTTGCCGGTTTGTGTGGAAGATTTCTTATCAACTGTTATGTTTTCGCAGGTAAAAAAATTTTTTTTGTTTTAAAAACAGTTTTCGCAAAAACGGTATAAAGGACATCTTGTAAATTTTTGAATTTTTTTTATTGGTAAAATTTTATCACGGTTGTTAAATTCAAAAGGGCAAATAAATTAAAAGGGGCAATTAAATTAAATGGGGGCAATTATAAGCTTCTGCGTTACTATCAGTTTACTTCGAAAGCCAAAGTATGAGACTCGTAGTTCAAAAATCTATGGAGCACATTTCAGTTTATTTTACAAACTTCGATTTTTTGAAGTAATGCAAAGTTCTGATTCTTTTCAAGTATCGAAGCATTTTCTTACTTTTTGGTTCTTATATTTGGAAGTAAGCGTTGGCTTTTTTTATGTTTTTCCGTTATTATCGAATAATAACGAATAGAGGTACAAACCTTTATATTCAGTCATTTGAAATATATCGAATTTAAAATTTGTCTTGATTTGTCGAGATTTGTTTATTTGTACAGACAAAGATGTATTACAAAAAAAATCGAGATACCTTCACATACCTTCACATACCTTCAGATACCTTCACATACCTTCAACTATTTTGTGTCAACACTTTAAGATATTGCGAAATAGCAATATTCAAATAATTCCGTGAATTTTTCAAAAATATAAAATTTATCAGTATAAATTTGTTTTAAAAGCATAAACAGTTTCATTTTAATAAACTTCAAAAAATTTGGTTTACCTTCAATAAATTGATACAGAAATATGTACTTGATTAGTTGTTATTCGTTATTATTATTTGTATTATTTGTAATGTGTATTTGTATTAATTGTTATTTTATATTATTTGTTATTATGTATTATTGCGTTATTGTTTGTAATTAAAAGAATTTAAGTAATTAAAAGAATTTAAGTAATTGAGAGAAGAAAAAAACCTCGATGTTTATTTGTTAAATATTTTTTAGTAAGCTTATTGACTTTTTTAAAATTTCATATATAAGTTTTATGATATTTATTTTATGTGTATTTTTAACTGAACATTAATGCAAACCACTACTAAGATATAAATGTAAATTTCAAAAAATAAAGTAAGATTAACAACAAATACTTAAAATAACAAAAACTCATTGTTTCATTCTTTTGAATATTTTTCTGTCTCGTAAATTTTTCTTTACTTTTTGTTATTTGGCTGGAATTTGTGCATCCAAAAGCTCCCTGCATTTTTAAATTAAATCAACAGGTCAAAGAAAAAAAATCGGTTATTAAATTTATTAAATATATTTAAGGCTTCATTTTAAAATCACAGTGTACAAAAATCAGTAAAAAAAAAGTTGAAAGAAAAAAATTATCCAAAAAGATTTGTTAATGCACAGGTGGAATGTGAGACCCCTAAAATGTTACTTAATTAATTTCTATGCCATTTCAGCATTGGTCCTAAAACATGTCTACAAAGAGTTTTTTTTTTACTTCTTAATACCTCGAAACATTTTTTGAATTCCGAGGTTGCATTAATTGAACTTCAAACACCAATTAATTGAACTTCAAAAATTAGGTTTAGTTTTAGAAATTTTTTGAAGTAGAAATTATGAATTCAAAACTTTGACTACGAAATACTTCGACACCCGTAACGCAGATGCTTAGTCAATTAATATTGCCAGTCGTTTACTTTATTAAACGTTTTCACGTTTAGTCGTTTTTTGTCATAAGAATGAAGAGCAATTACATCAGGATTTATTTTCAACCTACAACCCTGCTGTACGACCCGTTGTTAATGATGAAGACACTGTCAATGTAACGTTTGGATTGACGTTATGCCAATTAGTGGATGTTGTAAGTTGTTTAAACTTTTTTTTTTTAGTAATTTTTTCTGGTATTGTGTAAACATAGTCTAGAAATGTAACTACTTTCATTCGTTTTAATTTACATCGTTTGTGATGCGCTTTGTTGGGATATTGTGTTGTGATGCAATTTACAGGAGAAGTTGAAACTTGATGGTTTTTGCTTTTTTTATGAACATATTTTTTCCATTTAGCAAGAAAAAAAAGAAATACTTGTGATCAGTACTTGGACACGTCAGGTTTTTTTTTTACTTCACATAACTTTTGATTGAACCATTTGGACTTCACTCGATGTTTTCACTCAATGCCTCGATGTCTTTGTTAAAAACCTTTCAATTTAGGTCTGGCAAAATCCTTTTCTAAAATGGGACCCTGAAAAATATAGTAACATTGCTACCATACATATTGAACCAATAAAAGTTTGGAAACCAGATATTGTGCTCTACAATAAGTGTGTTGATTGTTATCATTATTATAAAATATTTATGATTTTTACCATTTTTATTTTTATTTTCACAAACTAAACTTTCGATTTTTGTAGAAATATTTTAGAGAAATCAATTTTTAAACTGTTTTTATTTTAAAGAAAAATGTCTTTCCAAAAAAAAAAGACTTTTTAAAGTTATCTTTTTGGCACTTCAAACTGTTAAGTGTTATGTTTTTCGAAGCTCTTTTAGAAAATCTTAATGCATTTTTGTGCGCAAATAAAAAACCGGTAATTTTACTTTTTAGCGTTGCCGATGATAGGTTATTCGGTGGAAATCTAGACTCTTTAAGAAGTCGCATCATTTTAGAACACACAGGCCTCACTACTTGGCTATCTCCCGTTATTTTAAAAAGCAAATGCGACATGGATGTGAAGTACTTTCCCTTTGATACGCAAAGATGTCCACTTAAATTTGGAAGTTGGACGTATGATAAGCATCGCTTAAATATCATAAATGATGGCGATTCCGCTGTTCTCGGTAGTTGTTTTAGTGTATTCTCGTGTTTATCTGTTCTCTGTAAGCTTTTGTCAAATTTTCGGCAAACTAGCGAATCTATATAAACGTTACAGGAGAGCAAAAGAAAAATTTAGTTTGTAAAAAAAAATAAATTCAAATTCAGAAGGTGTAAACAAGCCATATTTTTGAGACTTTGCAAAATGTTACGTCATTTATAAATGCTGAACATAAAAAAAAAACTCAAACTCTCAACAATGCTGGATTTCTTTGCCAGACTAATCACTTTATCTTATTTATTTTGTGAAGATGTCGCTACAGTTTTCAATTTGTATTTTAATTTGAATAACCGTGCCAATATCCGAAATTTGAATGGTCCAACTTTAGCTAGCAATCCGCTTTTACAAACTTTATTTTCCTCCCTCCCTTGTGTGACCCTAGCCCTAGTAGTTTAACTTAAAGGTTTATTTCTTTCATTTGAAAATTAAAACTGCTCATTGTAAACTTCATGGGTTATGAACTTTTTAAATCACCCTTGGTCTTAAGAAAAAGAAATGTAAAACTTAAACGAAAACCATAGTTCTGCATCTAAATTGAATCACTAGCATATGTGTATAGTGAGGTTGTAAGTTGCAATCTAATGATATTTAATATTCATAAGCGCATTAATATTTTTTTTGCCCATAGATAAATTTGCAAACCACACTGAATGGTATCTTGTTAGCGCAAAGGCTGTCAGAAAAGAGGAAAAATATATATGTTGTCCTGAACTTTATCCTGATGTTACCTACACAATAGAATTACGACGGCGGTCGTTATTTTATCTATGCAATCTTATATTTCCGCTGATCATTATTAGCTTGCTACCTATCCTCTCCTTCATTCTACCAGCTGGTTCAGGTTTCTTTTAGTTTTTCTGGTCATTAGAATAGTTTGTTTACATTTTTTTTTGTGAAAAATTTTGTTTTTGTTTGCTTATTATAACACATTTTTTAGGTGAACGAATGTCTTTAGCAATTACTTTGTTTTTATCGTTAACCGTCTTTATGACAATTGTTGCAGACATTATTCCCGACACAAGTGACGCAGTTCCATTAGTAAGCATTTTTTATCTAGCAGTACTGTACGAAATGATGATCATGATAGTGGTGTTGTGCTACAACATGACGCTGCACCATAAAACTGCGTGCGATCCTCCTATGCCTCACTGGATGAGAAGGTATGCTTAATATAAGTTTTTAGGAAATAATTTTTTCACTGACCGTCAATTTTTATGCCAGTAATTGAATCCTTTTTACTACATAGGTATATTCTTAATTGGTTAGCAACTGTGCTTAATATTGGTAAAAGTAACCAAAATTCTTACGCTCCAATTAACAAAGGAGAAAAAATCTTCGACAAAGAAAATGTTCTTATGAAACTCGAGAAGAGGATTGAGAAAAAAACATCCGAATGCAGTGCAAGTATAAGCAAAAGGAACAGCTTCAATCCGCTGGATGAAGCCCCCTCGAACTTTTGCAAAGACGACGCGTTAAAAAAGATGGATATTCTTATACAAGCAATCAATAATGAAACTTCAGAAAGTAAAACTTTGAAAGAATGGAAAATTGTTGCTGTAACATTAGACAGATGCGCTTTAATAGGGTTTACATTAACGTACATCCTAACAATTGTTGGATGCTTTTCTTTGTCTCCAGGATACGCACCTTAGGGAAAAATTTTTATGACTAAACTTATTTAATTAAAAACTTTTCCGTTGCTTATCATTTAAAAATGAATTATTGAATTTATTCAAGTATATATATTTCGATCGATGTTTTATGTTCCAACAAAAGTATTTTAATGCTCTAGTTTTTATTGAGTTCATTTTTTGTTCGTCGAATAAAATTTTTACCTCATCAAATTTTAATGTAATATATATATATATATATATATATATATATATATATATATATATATATATATATATATATATATATATATATATATATATATATATATATATATATATATATATATATATATATATTATATGTAATATTGGCATATATAGTTAATAGAAGTAACACTCAGTGCTATAGACGAACACAAAAATGTGAAAACGTAATCAAATCTAACGTTATATTATACACAAATAGAAACTTAAAAACGCTCTACAGTTTGAAATAAAAGAAAGTCATAAAACAAAAACAAATCACTACTAATACTTATAACTAATGAATATTGTATTGACTAAGATTACTGACTCATGAATAGTTATTGTAATGACTTTAGTCATTATTTATTTATTATATTATTTTGAGCAGACTTTTTTGCCTCTGAGAAAATGTATGCCGCTGCACAGTCTCTGATTTGTGTATGCTCAACATCTAATAGAGCTATTGCACACGTGGGGTAAAGGAGACATGAGGCACTTGGCAGTAGATTAAAATTAGGATCGTTTGGCTGCATTAGAACTGCAAACCTCCGGTGTAGGTTAGCAAACATTTTAGCTGCTATATATTTGGCTTCTCCAAATTGCTCAAGGTGGCATTCTAAATTGAGCATCGAAGGTATAACACTTGAGAGAGAAAGTGCATCCGTCTGGAAATTATCAGTTTCAATGGCAAAAGGTTCTAGAAGATTGATAAAATCTTAAAGCAATATTCATTTACTATTGACAAGTGACTCGATGTTTAGGTCTTAAAGTACTTCCTTTATAGATTTTTTGATCTCCAGAAGTCTCCGAACCATAAAGTAAGTGCTGTTCCATCTTGTAGAACAGTCACTGATTGCTTTTGTCGACAATTATTTCTAATGTTACAGAAGATTTGCAAATTTTGTCTACTAATCCATGTGTCTTTAAAAGTAAGCCATGATTTCTACCATCATATGCAAGTTTTGCAACTAACTGCATTCCATGTCCAAGGCATCCCAATCTTTCAAATCTCTCATTCCCAATAATTTTACGCCCTAGACCATATTTGCTCTATTGTCTAAAATTACAAGGAATATTTTTTCTCCGGAAATATTCCAAAGTTTTAGACATTTTTCAAGACAATCAGAAATTTGTTCACCTGAACGTGAATGTTTCACAAGATACAAGTTAAGCAGAGCAAGTATTGGTTTTTCGGATGTGCTGTGAAAAAAACCATTTTTAGTCCAGCCATCAAGGTATATTGTAAAACGCCTGCTTTCAAATATGAGGTCACAAAGTTTTCTTGTTAAAACAGTAACTTCTCTATTAAGTAGGCTGTTAAGTTTGGCAGGTGCAGGTATTTAGGTTCTAAGGTATTAACAAACTTTGTAAAAGCTGCTTTATTTACCAATGTAACTTGATTATATGCTACAATGATCATATGAAGAAGGGATTAAAGCCAACTTTTATGCTCTTGTGAATTAGTAGGCAATGTGGTAGTCCTACGATTAATGGATTGTAACAACGTTTGGTTTTGAGTTGATGAAGAATGTAAGTTAGTATACCCACCTACATCCAATGCTTTTCTCTTAATCATCATGTGCTTAGTTTCACTTAATTTCTTTCATTCCATCTGTTCAAGCTCGACATGTAAAGAAGGATGGTTTCTTCTTAAACGAAGATAGAAAATAGATAAACAAGTTCGTAAAAATTATTTATATATTTATATTTTAACTATATATCTGTTTATTTAACTATCTATAAATAAGTTCGTAAAAGTTATTAAATATTCACTGGAAAATGATAAAACAATTCGTTTATTTTAAGATAAAAACAAATCATCAAACAGAAAAATAAACAAACCTCAAGATTTGTTGGGTTTTTTCCACACAACTTTGCATTGCATACTTATTCACAATCTAGTGCTGTTAAACATACTGATTTGTCGGATAATGCATCGTAATTCCATACTGTACTATTTCTCTTTCTACCAGCATAAAGTTCACTTAAACTCATCATGTAGGTTTTCGCTTGTTAACTGCTTCTTGTGAGATATGCTTAATAAGATGAAAAAGCAAGGTTAATATTTTTAGGCTTGAAATCGTAATCGAAGGCTTTGAATGGAATTTAAAAAATAGAGCGGAAATATTTTCGTTCCACGACAATTTTAGATTCAGCTTTTATTCAGTTCGAATAATTATATTCCAGCTATATAATTATTGCACTCGAATAATCTTTGAACAGTTATATAATAATAGTTATATATCAGAAAATTAAATTCGTTCACGAAAATATCACTGCGTATTTGAAAATCTTAACTCATTTGTTTCATCTCTTTTCATAATAAACGCAATTAAAAAAATTAATAGTTACAAAAATAAATGATTTTTCTTATCAGAAAGTTTTTTTCGAGTTTCTGAATTATTCAAATGCCCTTCTTGTAAATTTCTTTTTTGCATCATTAACTTTTTTTGTTGTTGTTTTGTTAAGTACTAACGAGTACGAAAAATGCTCTACAAACTAATTTTATGCTTATGCAGTTATCAAGTTAAAAAATGTCCGAACAAGAAAATGAACGTTTATTCCATGGTTACTGTGCTTGGTTTTCAAACAGCGTTCCAAAAGCTGTAAAGGAAAAATGGGGTAGGTTACCTTTTTAAAAAATTTATTTGATTTAATTTATCCAAAAGTTTTTATAGCTTATTCACATGCACCAACTAATGGCAAGCCTAACATAAAGTATAATAATAATAGGAAAAATAAACAACCTTTCACAAAACTTTCAAAAAAAAGATTGTGCCTAAAGCGCCTAAAACAATAATGGTGTTAAAGTATTGCCAAGGTTGGTAACCATGCTGATACACAAGTTAAAAATTGTGTATCAGCATGGTCATCAACCTTGGCAATACTTAACAAGCAGAGTTGCTACCATTTAATAAACTTCTTTCATTAGTATTCAGTTTATTTACTCTAAATTTAAGTTCAGTCTATTTTCAGTAACATAGAGTTGTATGATTGACACAAGCTCTTCAACTGATACCTTAGTCAACAAGTTTAGTATCACAAAACTTGTCAACTGCTTTATATTCAAATCAATCCAATCTTCAAATTTAAGCTGAAGATTACGGAAGGTTTAGGAACCCTTAGAGTTAAATTACATATTTTTTATCCTAGTATGAGGTTGTGACATTTTTTTTACCAAAATATTTTTAGACAGCACTTTGTAGGAAAAGTTTCAGTAGATCAATTTCTATTTGTTTGTTTTCATTGGAAATCTTTTGTTTAAAGCAATTTGACTCTTACATAGTTTACTTTAATGAGTCAGTAAAATAGGTGAAATCTTTTTATTTTAAGTTCCATTTTATGGGATATAAGTATAAGGCTGAATAGCAGTATATTATTTTACTTTATAATAAAGTTTTTATTGAAAAGGTTAGATGTTTTGGCATCCCACTGTTAAGCTAGATGAATTTTATGCTAGTAACTGACATGACTGAAAATTGATTTTAATAAAGAAATACTAAATTCTGTTGTTTTTAAATTAAGAAAGATTACAAACAACATATTGTTGGTTGGAGATTTTACCACTCATTTACTTTATGTGTGTGTGTGTGTGTGTGTGTGTGTGTGTGTGTGTTATTTTAAATAGAACAATACTTTTTTTAATAAGGTTTATATTGTTAACCTGTTTTTATAGATTAATATTGTCTTTTTAGTGTTATATTCTCTATATTTTTTCCTTACTGATTTTTTTCAATAATCATTACTAAATAATTGAACAATTAATTTTTTAAATTAATTATATTTAAATTAACAATTACAGAATCAAATGTTTTGTAAACTATTCAGATCCTATTGCTAATTATAGAATAACTCAATTACTTGATTGTCTTATGCATGAACATATTTTTACATTTATCTAAAGTTATGGCAATATGTAAGCCAAAACAATTATTGTCTTAGATTATTAAATTTAAGTGATTTTATCTTTTGTCATTGTGTTGCTTTCTTTCTCTTCCAACACTGAGCTAAAAAAATTTAAATAGAATTTATGCACAAGTAAGATACATAAAAAAATTCATTTGAATTAAATCTTAGATTTTCATTACTAATTGGAATCACACTGCCTTAGATTCTTGGTTGTAGTGATTGGATTTAATTTGTTTCTGAGTTGTTAAGATGTTTGTATTTTGATTCTAATATTTATAAGAAAAATTTGATGCTAAATTCTTTTAACAAATAAAAAATTTGATCATGTTTTTCTATCTGATTAACCAATATGATGTGATAATGAGATTGTTTACAAGCTGTGTTTCATTAAAAAGTTTATTACATTCATTTGAAACTTGAAGTTAAAAATTCCCTTATTGGATTTCTAGTTTCAAACACTTATAAAAAACATGAACTGTTTTCAAAATTTAATTGTATATAAATCAATTTTGTTTTCCAGTACAGTATGGAGGAGGAGTATGTGAAGATTTCGAGAAGGCTCTTTTTATTTTCTCAGATAATCAGTCATCAACAGATATAAAAAGGTAATCAGACATCAACAGATGCAAAAAATCTTAAAAATGCTGTTGTTGTAAATTATAAGTGTAGATTAAGAAAACACTAAAAACATTTTTGTTAAATACCTTTGTTACCATTTGATAGAATTTTGTCTACAACTGTTTATAAAATCTGCAACTTTATCAAAATTTTCTGTTGCATTTGTTGTACAGACAATTTGTTGTACAGGGTATTTATTGTACAGGGTGTTTGAAAAAATTACAGATACAAATTTGGTTGTGTTTAAGTCTTCTTGGATTGATGAAGCCATTTCATTCTCCAAGTCATCAATGCTTAGTACAAAAGGCATTGAAAAGTTCATTCTGCTACCTGAGGATTTAGAAGAGGGTAACAAATTTAAAGTTCCTCCTTTTAAAAAAAAAGATTTAAAACTATTTTGAGAGAATCAATCAAAATCTTAAAAAGTATTTGATTAATTTTCTTTTTAATACTTGATATAATCAAAGTAGTCAAATTGTTTCAGTCTTTTTCAAATGAAATTATACTATTCCTGGCCAATGATAGCTTACTTTAAATGTGAAAAAGAAGCTTGTTCTAGTTAAAAATTATATCTGTTGTATCAGGTTGTTTTTTTTTTTTTTTTTTTTTTTTTTTGCAGAGTTAAAAATGTATTCTGACTCTGAAAAGTGCAAAAAATACTGGGCAAACCAACAAAATCAAGATAATTGGGACAGTTTCAAATCTGTAAGAACTGTTTTTTAAAAAATTTAATGTGTTATTTTTTCTAACACCTTTCGATTATTTCTGTTTTTATTTAGTTCTTAGCTTTAAAAAATTTTCTACACAGAAAATAAGTTACCCAAAATAGCCAAAAAAAAAACTAAAAATTTAAACTATGTCTTGAAATATTTTTCTAATTTTACTTATTTTTTATTTACTTAATTTCTTTAAAGATTAAAGTGTAATGCCAGAAGCATCTATGTGCATAATTTTACATAAAGTATACTTTGTATTGTTTTATTCCCTGATAACTAAGTTTGTACTGATGGTAATATTACATTTCAGTAGGATTTATGATGAAGTTCATGAACTTTAGGTACTATTTACAGTACAAGATTCTTAATTTAATTAGATATAAATATTGATAGTTATTTTAAATTCAATTTTCTTATAGTTTCTAAGTTCTTAAATTTTTATGAGTTGTCACACTTGAAGTACAATTTTAGGTGCACATATTTTGAAGGCTAGTTTATGGCATTATTATATGTTAATCTATCTTATTATTGAAATTGTTTTGTGATAGTATTGATATTCATATGCTAATCAATCATAAAGAAATTAGAATAGAAAGATATAACACTCTTTTTATTTGCTTGCAAGGTAACACATTGTTAAGTAACTCTTTAGTGATTAGCATTGATAATCAAATTCAAATATAATTTGTTACACACACTTCAGATTATATTAGTGTAATAAAGTTCTTTATAAAGTTTCATTTGTCACAAAACTTGCTTTAACCAATAAATAATTGCAATTACTTTAAACTTGTTAAATTGTGTGTTTTTTGTGTGTTTATTAAATTGTGTGGTAACTAAATACTTTGATTTTTAAATATTGTGATTGCTAAAAGTAAAACAAAATTAAAGAAAAAGCATGATAATTGGTAAGGTATAAGAAACATAAAATGTATAAAACTTAGAGGATTTCAAATTGTATTTTACAGGAGCTAGCTCATCGCACATGTTCGACAACAGTTTCCACTCCTTCAAAAAACATTACTATTAACTTGTCTAAAGTAATTCATGAATCAAGTGAAATAGATGAATGCACTGATCATTTAAGTCCTATCAAACCAGAGCAATCTCAACATGACTCATGTATAAATCATGGTAATGATAGACAATTGAAAAACAACAAAAATACTAATGACAGTGTAAACCAGAGTGAAAATGGTTTTGTTGATTTTTCTCTTTCAAAAGCTCTTTCTCCTCAACAATTAAAATGTACTTCATCTGTAAATAATATTAAAAAATCACCTGTCAATGTTTGCCTAAATGATGATTTAACTACTTTTAAATGTAAAATTGATGATTCTTCAAACAGACACAAATCAAAATACAGTTTAAGGAATTCAAAATCTTATAATGATAATATTTTACCGCAAGATAGTATGAAGTCTGAAGCATTCAAAAAAGATATTATACCTGACAATGAAAAAACTGAATCTTTGCTGCAAGCAAGAAGTAAGGTATTTACTCCAGAGTGTCAAATCACTCCTTTAAAGTTAAATCAACAAGGAGCAGATTCACAAAATATTTCTCCATCTTACAATTTAGTAAATGTTGAAAAAAATTCAGATGAGAAATTCAAGTCTAATAAAAAAACAAATTGTCTCAGAAAGTATGATTTTACACCCAAAATCTTGCCTGGTTCTCCTGGTCCTCCTGGTCCATCTGCAATCAAATTAAATATTTGTTCACAGTCTACTTCTGCTTCTCTTCCATCAGATGGAGTAATGCAGCCAAAGCGGCCACGGAAAAATAACTTTAAATGTAATGAAGTATCAACTGAAGGAATAAATGATGATATTGATTTAGAAGAAGAATATTATGGGAAAGAGACAGGTATATGATTTCATTTGAAAGTATCAACTTTCCTGAGATTTCTTTTTGGTTACGTTTTTTTATTTTTGTAGAATCAGTTCCTAATAAAAGAAGGAAGAAAAAACTTTACACATGTAATCACATTGGTGAAATCTTGACCCCAGTTACTGTTAATCTGACATCACTGGATCACATCAGTCCAAAAGAAATCAACAATATTCTATATAAAGGAAAAGAATTTAATGTGATTTTTCTGTTTGTTTATTTTGTTTATTTATTATCTATACATAATCATAAATATATAATCTGTGTGTGTGCACATGCAGTGTCAAAGGCTTTTGGGGTCCTAGAGCTAATTTAAAGCAGTAGGTCCTCAAAGCAAGTGGTTTCATAACCTTATTTAATAAATTTAGTTAAATTCAAACACTATACTTACTAAGTTGAATAAATGTCCAGTACAAGTGTCATAAAAAGCTAATCATTCTACTCTTTTAAACATGCTCATAATCCAGAGTATTTACTGCACATATTGCTTACATTTGCATATACCTGTCCATGAAAAATGCTTGTATCAATGTCTTTTTTACAGAAAATCAAAAAATCATTCATACACTTACATAGCAATGAAATATCACTAAAAGTTTATCCATGTGAGAAATATCAGCTAGGCCTTGACTCCTAAGCCTGGGGCATAACATTTTAAAAACAATTTAATAAATATTTAACTTGTTATTAATTTAAGAGCAGAGGTTTCTATAGATAAGTTTTTAAGTTCTTTTCTTTAAAGAAAATGTTTGATTCTGAATCAGTGTCCTGAAACAGTGAATCTAAGGACTAAACCCCACCTAATCCCTTTTTTTTTTTAATCAAGTGTTTGTTTGTAGGTGTCCCTAAAGGTTTCCTCTATTAACTTAGGATACTTTGTAAAAAAAATTTAACTCAGTCAAACAATATTTACAGGTCCCTCATTGTAAATTTAATGAAAGTAGCTTAAACAGTAGCTCTCTTCGCCTTTTTTTTCAATTTTATTCATATTTTTATGCGTTTGATATGCAATCATAGCTGTTAAATTGTAATTATTTTCTTCTTAACCTTGCAAATATTTGTTATTGAGAATATGCAGAGATTTTCAAATCCCAAACTTAAATGTCATTTATTTGATCAGTTATTACACACTTTGTCTCAGTTTTATAGGCACACCAAAGTTTTGATTGAAATTCATAGCAAATTTTAATTAAAAAAAATTCAAAAATACTTGTTATAATTCATGTATCACGTAATAAGAAAAATATTACATTAGAATGATAATATCATTGGAAATATACAACAACCTCATGAAAAATCAAAAAATGATGTTTCATTTATAATACATGCTCTTGTATATCAAAACAAAAAGAATAAAAATTAAATGTTTTTTAGTTTTAATACTTTGTTACTGCTTCCTTGCATTCAATTTGATAAGCTCTTGTTTTCATTCTTCCAATCAAGTTTTGGAGAACTTTAATTTCCATATTTTCCCAACACTTAGAAGTAGCTACTTTCTATCTAAGCTATCATATTGCTTATTATTTGTATAAATTTGTTTCACAATGATGCTCTACATATTTTCCACAGGATTCAAAAAAGGACTTTAAGTTGACCACCACATCAAATCGATGTTTTAGCTTTCAAACCATGCTATCATCTCTGTACTGACATAGATTCTAGCATTGTCTTGTTGGAAAACAAACCTTTTATGACAGTGCTTTTTCTTAAATAGACTCAGTTTTGACTTTAAAACTAAATTCAGTTTTCCAGTATTACAGAAGCCAAGCAATACCTTTAAAAACCTCCAAAGTTTCTGCTTGAAAAAAATATATATTTTTTAATATATACATATATTGATATCTATGTATAGGTAGAACTTTCAAGTCGTCCGCCTTCATCTCAATTTAAAGATCAAAATACGAATAGAAATAGTTTACACGAGAAAACAACTGACGTCATGAAAGAACACATAAAGACATTAAAACACAAACGCTTGGGAGTTAAAAATGTCGATAATTTTGCATTTGGTTCCTATGCAGGTTTTTTTCTTTGTTTGTTTGTTAAAACTTCTGTTGTTTGCCAAAATAAAAAAATTAAATGCTGTATGTTTCGTATCTTTAGGTTTTAATCATATTGATGATCTCGATCTCCCACACTTGATATTAGAAGATTTTGTTGTAAACAAGTTTGGTTGCCGAGTTGTATTGCGAGATTTTAACGTTTGATGCCCAATTAAACATTAACGTTTTTTCGACATTGTTATTTATTTTTTACTTATTCATTCTTTAAATTCTTATTGAAGTTTGAAGTAACATTTTTGCCTTCATTTACAATCTTTATTGAGTTTGTATATAAAACAGAGTTTTTTATTTACTTATTTACTCCATCATCTTTTCAATATGTAAATAGTATAAACCGTGAATTTTGCTAGAACCTTGTGTTGCTGTAACATACTGTTGTAAAAAAGAAGTTGAATATTTCACTGATTAAATCCCTTGCTTATTAAGAGTCAATTACAAAATGGTTTCAGAAATTTTCTACAATTTTCAATTCTATAGTTCATAACTGTATATTGCTCCGATAAATCATTGTCATATTCCTCCATGCTACCAAATCTCACAAATCACCAATGTCATAAGTTTTATGTTTTTTTAAATATTTGTTTGCCTTAAATTTTTTTGCCTTAAATATTAATTCTTTTTGAAAAATCAGCCTCTGCACCAACTTCTTATCGGTTCCACATTCAAAATCTTTATTGTCTCTAATAATGTAAACGATCACGTTTAATTGAAATAATCTTTCTCTGATCCCATGTGCCATCATTATTTTTATCATAACTATAATCAAATAAATCAATAGTTGCACAAGAGATTTAAAGAAAACTTTTGGTTTTTTGACCAACATCTCGATGTTTAGAATAAACTTTTTTTTTTACTATTAACAAACAGCCTTGATTCTTTTTTGTTTGTTACTTTACCTGGAGTTAAAATACACAAATAAGAATTAATAAAACGGTTGCAAATGATTCGCGCAACTGTTTGAGAGTACTTAAGAAAAACTGGATTTTTGCATGAACTAAAATCTCGAATTTTCAGACAAAACATGAAAAATAAATAAAATGAAGCGACAGAAAAAAGATTTGTCAGGGGGTTACGATTGTTTGAGATCTAAAAGTGTCCTTCTTTATAATCCGGTCAAAATAAACATTTCAATTTACAATAATTCGCAAAAAGCTGAAAATTGGTACATACCTTTAGGATACTATTACAAATAAAATATTAAAAGTCCCCACCGATTCCATATCTGCAAAAAAAGTTATTAAAGGTTAAAGGTTAAAAAAAATAGTTTTTTCTTTTTTTCCAATTAATGATAAGTTTTATCATAATAAAGACCAAACAAAAGTATTACATCATGAAAGTATTTAATAAAATTGCCTTTATACATTTTTATAAGAATCGTTATTCCTGATATATTGAAATGCTTGCGAAAATATATTGCGAGAAGATATTGCAAGAATATATTGCGAGAACATATATAGTGAAAATATATTAAGTATAATGCAATTTTATATAAAATACATTGCTAGAAAAGACATTGCAATTCTTGTGAAATTACGAAATTAATACTCATATAATATAATATAAATATTACGAAATTAATATACAAATAAATGATATATATATAATATTTGCATATATTATATATTATTAAATGCATATTATGTATTATATATTCGTATTATTGTGATATATTATATATTAGCATTTTCTTCGCTTTCTTCTTCCTCGTAGTCATCTTCTTTTTCAAGCTGGATATGTGAAAAAGGTACATCAATTGTCTCCTCATTGATATCATCAAAATCATCATTTATTGAATTTGATTCAACATTGGAGCAAGACTGGCCTCGGGAATTAGTACACACTAATGAACATAATAACCCGACTTTTTTACAGCTACATTTTGCACTACAACCCTTTTTGTAATTGCAGAAGATGGTGTTGAGAAGTCTTTCCGGAGCTACCCATTATGTGAAGCGAGTTATTACCATATAAACTATTTACGTTTATATCAGCATTGTCTGCAACGTATTGAATAAATGTGCCAGTTTGTGGTGGTAAGATAAAAGACGGATGGTGAAGAACTGCTGCTGCCTCATACATCAAAGTGTCATTGTAGGATGCGCATAGACCAAAAGACGAAAAGATTTGTATAAGAAGTTTGGAACCAAACCGTTGATGGAAAAATACTGAGAGACCCAATTGCAATTTTAATTTAAAAGACTTAGGCCTAACAACAGACATAATGCTGTGGCTGATACTTGTACAAACTAATTTTAAATGTTCTAATTTAAATCGTTTATTTTTCAAAATAACTTACTCTAAAAAATAAGTGAATGACTCTGAAACATCACTGTTAATATCTTCAAACATTTGACTAGGCGAGGGATAATTGGTATTATCAAATACCAATGATTGGATGTCCTCTCGAATGATTGCTGCCGCAGTTTTTAAAGTTCGAAATCGTTCTTCTTTATTTTGGCTTTTCTTCTCATACCAAGTAAGCATGGGAATTTCGGCCTTCGAAATCGACGAAATTAAACGAAATTCGTGTTTCAATTTCGTATCGAAATTTATATTGAATTTCGAAAGACGAAATTTTTAAACATTACAAATTCACGAATTTCGAAATTAAAACTTATGTTTAATTTCGTGTCAATTTCGTTACTTTCAATGACCCGAAATTATACGAAATTTTTTCGCGAAATTAAACAATCCAAAAAATCGAAATTTCGTTCTCAATTTCGATCCGAAATTGAAACACGAATTTCGTTTAATTTCGTCGATTTCGAAGGCCGAAATTCCCATGCTTAATACCAAGCTTGGTTAAGAATATCGCTATGAAAAAACAGATAAACGTTAATTTTCCCGGTTTTTCAGTGATAATAATTTCAGGTTTTCCTTTACAAAGGTTTTCGTCGAAGCATTTGATGTAATAGCAGAAGGAGCTTGGAACATTTTTTTGGTATTTTTTGGTATACGACTCTTTATCATTATATTCAATGTTGTCGTCAATGGGTTTGATGAAACTTTCAAAGTCAGCATATACGACGTACGGAACTTTCATCGATTCTCACTGGGGCGTTATCATAACAATAAGGTTGATGATTTTGGAGCTTTTCTTCCTGGTCGTAAGCTTGGAGACAATTTCTGCAAAAATGTTTTTTGTGTTGACGAGCTGATGCTGAAGAACCAGCAAATCGACTGAAATTTTTAATCACACAATAAATGGTTAGTGTCATCGTTTGAGATGAGAAGCAAATCAACAGTGTGCTTTCGATCCAAAAAATTCAGATGTTCGGTTGAGGTTTTTTTTCCTTACCGAACTTCAACTTTAATCGATGTCTTTATCGTGTCTAAATGATTATCGTGTTCTGTTATCTAAATGTGGATTTTTGCAAATACTTTTCCTTACCGAACTTCAACTTTAATCGTGTCTTTATCGTGTCTAAATGATTATCGTGTTCTGTTATCTAAATGTGGATTTTTGCAAATATTTTTTTTAGTTCTTCTAATGAAAACTGGCAGTCATCGCTATTTTCAATGTATTTAAATATTTGTAGATTCATCTTGAGGACGACCGATTTTACACCCATTGGTTGGTCTCAAGAAAGAATTCTAACAGGTATTATGATATTTAGCCTCAACAGCAACTAAATCAAATTCATATTCAATGCGTGCAGTAACCTTTTTTGCTTCCTCGTCAGAACGACTCCATGCTACCTTCAGAACTGATTCTTTATATTCAAGAGTCGCAACTTTACGAATTTTACGCCGAACTTTCTTCGCTTTCTTCTTCTCGGCCTCCTATTCTCAGATATGCTGACTTGATCTATATTTTGCTGTCTTTTAAATGCAACAATAGTACTCTTCCGAGTATACTTTTTACGGCGCACCGCATGAATCGTCACAGACTTCAGATCTTTCAGATATTCATAAAACCCGTCACTTCTTTTGACACTTGTATGAATCAAAGTCTTCATTCCACGATCAGCAACAACAGTTTCACTTGCTATTTAAACTTTACTACATATAAAGCATAGTTGCGACATTTTCATAAAAGTATTAAACGGTTCCAATCGTAATAAAAAATACTGCTCGATACTCTTAACTGCTAAAAGTATTTCATCGTTCGTAACTTTGTTCCAAGAATTTTGGGAAGTCAGACGAGAAAAATCAGTTGAAAAAATTATTTGAAAAAAGCATTTTTAATTGTTCTTATACAAGTTCAAAGAAAAGCCGACGAAACAGTTTATTCAAAAATGCGTTTAAATGCTGTTCGCTTTTGTTTGATCTATTTTTATGATTAAAACTTTCCTTTTTTTTTTTAAAAAAAAAAAACAACTTTTTTTTATACCTTAAACCTTGAATAACTTTTTTTGCAGATATGGGATCGATGGGGACTTTTAATACTTTATTTGTAATAATGTGCTCAAGGTAATATATAGTCAAAAGGCGGTTCTGACGTATTGACCCCTTCCCATACTTAAGGAATGCATAAAAAATGGTGAACACTTCATATCATGTTCTTGGACAAAACCAATACTTAAGAGTCGTCTTTAAAAATCAAGAAGAAGTATAAAAATAATCATGTTATTTCTATACCAGTTCTTCAAGATGGGTGTTGTTGTTTATTGTCTTGTTTTGTAATGTCCGATAGCCAAGGTGTGAATTCCGTCTTCTAAGATGAATCTTTTGTCGTCGTTAGCGCTGAGTGCTACTTTGTTGATTTCTTCGGTGTAGACATCGTGATGACGTGATCGGAAGACGTTCATGGTGGTGAGTTTTTCTTGTTTAGTCATTAAGCAGTCACCACAAGGTATTGATAACTTCTTGAAAGTCAAGACCTTCATTCAATTTTTTCAAGACGTAAAGACACAAATGGCCACAATAAGACGTATCACCAAATTGCACTCTTTCACTGTTATAATAAACCGGGCTTTTCAAAGAGTCGACCAGCTCAACAAGAGGAGGCTGAGCATAAGAGTCAAAGCTGTATTTTTTGTCTCCGTCTTTATACCAACAGATCCAATGAAACCCACCAGTGCTTGAATCTCCTGTGTTGACAATTCCACATTCTTTTTTCATTGTCTTTTTTGATAAATCATCCCTCACAAAAACACCTCGAAAGTTTTTCAATTTTAACTGTTTAGCAGCCTTTATCAATTGAAAGTTAGTTAAAGCTTCATTAGGTAAAACAATTCCTTCTACGTCAATCCATTGAAAGTCGATCATTTTTTTAAATTTCTTAAAAAGTTTATCCGAATTTTTTAACAAGCGATTTTCATAGAATAGCACCTAAAAAGGGTATACTATTAAAGGGTGAGTTAGGTCCGAGTAATAAACCAGCTCCAACAGATTTGTAACCTTTTCCAGTTTTAATGAAGAGTCCATGACCGTGAACATTTTTAGTCCATGGGGTGATAAACAATCCTTCTCCACCTAAAGTTTTTATCTTCATTCCTTTTCCATTTTTGCTCAGGTAAAAAAGACCTCGCCCAGCGATTCCATCCACCATGGCAGAGCCAGCAGAAGAGCCTACACCTGCTAACAATCCAGTGGCGAGAGCAGGAACTACTCTTGTTGCAAGAGTGCTGCCTATCATACCTAGTAACGGTAAAAGAGCTCCGATGAAACCTCCTTCTATTTTCGAGTTGTATGCAATTTGTCTTTTGCTCAATTTAAGAGTGACCCCTTTTCCAGTTTCATACGCTTTTCTAATTTTGTTCAATTGCGCATTAGTGATAGCGAGAACATGTTTACCGTTCAAGTCTTGATGAGAAAGCTTAATGCTAGTATCGGTTTTGTCTTGAATGGTTTTTTTAATTTTATCAGATTGGCTCTGCGAGATATTAATTTTGATATTTTGATAATTGCTCATTTTTTATGTATTAAAAATTATTTATTTCACTTCTCGAATATGATATCGTATTGTAATATCCTCTCCACGAAAATCAACCAAATCTCCATTCTGATCAATGATGCGAGTAACCATTGTTGAAATTTCAAACAGTTTAACAGGAAGATAAATCAAATGCATTGGTCTCTCGATGATTTTATAGCCTGGACTAACATTTGGATAAAAGGAGTAAATGCAATTTAATTGGGTTCCATTAATATAGGATGATCCGATAACGTTGTTAACAATTCTGATGGTGTTAATGCTTGAAATTCTAACGATATGATCCGACTCGTATTCGGAATTGGAATTTAATTTTCTTTTAGTAAACCCTAAAACTGAAGAGATGCTGTTCTCCACGTTAAAGTCAATCAAATAATTCAAGCCAAGTTTAATGGTTGATTTTAAAGTATTAAGATTGATTCCAATTTGAAGGTTGTTTGGAGAGTAATTAATTTTATTTGCAATAATATAACTTCCACGTTGAGCTGTTTTTATTGTGTTTAAAATAGACTTTTGCAAATACTCAATGATGTCTTTAATGTCATAGCTTCCTGATGGAATGATAATGTTTTCCCAATGAGCTCCATTGTTCATGCTGTATTTGAAAGAATTGTTTTTACTGCTTACATTTGGAATGCTGTTGTAAGTCTCAAGACCGAGAAAAGCCATTTCATAACTTTTTCCTTCGTCAAAAACGATTTTATCCAAAAAATCAGTGGTGATAACACTTGATTTTCCATCTACATTGATGATTATACCTGACATTTTTTAAATAAGAATTATTTTTTAAATTGTTTTAGAAAAATAAAAAATCGTCAAATCCGCTTCGGTACTTTCCCTCGTTCTTTTTAGAAGAGAGATCGATGACGGCAAATCCGTGAGGTTCATTCCAGCAATGATTGCAAAAGGTTTTAAATTCTTCTATTTTCATATCGCAGGAAACGTGATCTTGATAAATGTGATTAACGCTTTTTTGGTCTTGTTTAAAGAGGAAAATAAAGTTGGCATTTTCTCGGATGGTATGTCTTGGAATCTCAAAATAGTTTTGAGCGAGGTAAAAGCAGTCGACGTTAGAGTGTCTTCCTCGGATGTAATATTTTTCACACTTGTTTTGATTGGTTAATTGCAAATCGTCAAAGATCATTAAATTGTTTTTGGTTGAGTCTAAGGATTCAGGTTCAGACACATCATCAGCCGTTTCAAAGAATTGACACTCCATATCATCATTGTCGGAATATTTTTTTGAAATTTCCTCAATAACATCTTCAGGGTTTAAATTCAATTTTTCCATTTCGTCTTGTACATCATCCGTTAACAAATCAACAATATCCTTTTTAGGAAGTTTATTTTCGAAGGATCTTTTGAGTATTTTGTATTCAGGTTGAAATAGTGATTTGCCAAAGACTTGCAAGCGGTTGTAATCTAGCCACCCAGGTCTTAAAAGTAAATTTAAGAGCAACGTTGTTTTTCCGCAACCGGACTTTCCAACGATGATTCCACGTATACTTCTTGGTAAAAGCGCGCTGTTGTTTCTTTTGGTTTTCCCAATTTTACACGACAAATTCATCACTTCCATTTTTTATATAAACTTTTTTATATATGTTAAAATGTACTGCGTTAAGTGTAGAAGAGAGACTGAAACCATTCACTTGAAAAACGAGATCACAAAAAACAACAGACATATGTTGAAAGGGATTTGCGACTCTTGCAGGACAACCAAATGCAAGTTTGTTTCATCGCATGGATCATCTTCAGAAACAAAAGGATTTGGTGTGAGTGATTTGAAATGGACGGATCAGCTTGCAGAGGAGCTTCATAAACCGGTGATTCATCATTTTAAAAGAAGAAGGGTGATTGTAAACGACATTGATGAAATATGGGCCGCAGATTTGGTGGACATGCAATCGTTTTCAAAATTCAACAAGGGCGTAAAATATTTACTCATGGTGATCGACGTGTTTTCAAAGTATGGATGGATCGTTCCGTTAAAAAGCAAAACGGGTCTTGAAGTGGCAGAATCGTTGAAAAAGATTTTTGGTGAAAGAAAATGCGTCAAATTGTGGGTAGATAAAGGAAAAGAGTTTTACAACAAGCACGTGAGAGCGTTGGGTGTGCAATTATACTCCACTGAAAACGAGGAAAAAAGTTGTGTTGTCGAGCGATGGAACAGAACGATGAAAGAGAGAATGTTTAAATATTTTTCAGCCAACAATACCAATAAATACATTGACGTATTAGATGAGATGGTGAAAAATTACAACAAAACAAAGCACTCTTCTATCAAAATGACACCAGTGGAAGCTAGCGATGAAAAGAATAAAGGTAGGGTATGGTGGAATCTGTATGGAAAGGATCAAACATTACCAGCAAAACCAAAATTTCTCATAGGTGATCAAGTGAGGATCGTAAATAAGAAGTCTCATTTTGAAAAAGGGTATACGCCGAGATGGACTGAAGAGGTTTTTACAGTGTCAAATGTTCAGCATACGAATCCACCCACGTATAAAATCGCTGACGCTAACGGTGAAGAAATTCAAGGCACCTTTTACGAGCAGGAGATGCAAAAGACGCATCAAGACATATTCAGAATTGAAAAAATCATTCGCAAAACCAAGAGCAAGTCGTTAGTCAAATGGTTGGGATATCCAGACTCGTTTAATTCATGGGTAGATAATAATGAATTGTTAAGTTTGCAAAAATGATCTAAAAATTTATTTTTAATATGTAAAATGCATGCTCCTCACAAGTTTTTTAGAAATGTTGCCTCAGCAGAAGTTCATAGTTTGGATTTGCAATTAAAAATTTTGGAAGAGAGGGTTAGAGAGTTGGAGGAAAGAAGACCAAACAACATTATTGTGTCTACGAAAACGTTAGATCATCCACCTTATTTCAACGTTAACGAACAATATGAGATTTTTGCCCAGAAAGACATTAAATTTGCTGCTCTCTCACATACAATGATAGCTTTATCCATTGGGCTGAATTTGGAGAAAGGTGTTGCAGTGATAACATTAATGAATAAAATTACTGATCAATTGAATTATAGAAAAAACGAAGTTATTATTTCAGAGTCTGTAGATGATGTTATTATGGACGTGAATAGTAACAGCAAACAGGACGTGATTGTTAAAAAAGGAGAAAAACTTTGTAAGATTAGTCACATTGATTTAAAATAGTTTTTTTCGCTTAATAAAAATGGAAATATTGAATGAAAAACTTTATCCAGTTCTTCCATCAGCTCCTATAGAAGAAGGAGGGCATGTTTACCGTCTTCATAAAATAGACGAGATACAAAAAGAGATAGAGAGTGAAAAAGCAAAGAGAGTTCATCTGAGCAAAAAGTACCATCGTGTCTTTAGGATCATTTCGAATGTGGACAATGTGATGCAAGGATTATGTATAGCATCGGGTGCGACTGGAATTGGTCTTTTATCAACCATTATTGCCAGTCCAGTAGCGATTGCGTGTGAAGGTGTGGCTATTGGCATGGGGTTTTTATCGATTGTTGGAGGTCAAGTGAATAAAAAGATGGTATTAAAAGCGGAAAAGCATGAGAAGATCAAAGTGTTGGCTGAGTCGAAATTGAACACCATCAGCGAGCACATTTCCAAAGCGTTGATAGACGGAAAAATAAGCGATTCAGAGTTTCAATTGATTCTTGGGGAGCTTCAAAAATTTAAATCCTTGACGGTGGAAATACGAACCAAAACCAAAAAGGGAATAGATGAAGTTACTAAAGAAAACTTGATCCAAAAAGGTTGCTTAAAAATGCTGCTACAAGTAAAATTGGACAAGAAGCGATTACAGCTGCAAAATCTGCTGGGACAGAGTTAGCCCTTTCAGCCATTTCCACTGCTAGAGATGTAGCTATTGATAAAGGTAAAAAGACCATTGAGAAATTAAAGACTGGTTCATCTATTCAAAGTAAGAAAATGTCTAAAAAGAACGCGATTCGAATCCAAGACCTGGTGAAAATGGGACAGGGCATGAAAATAGTATGAAGATAGCATTCTGTTGCGATGACTTGCAATGAGAGACATTTAAATGAATTAAATAATTTTTTTATTATATAAAAAAATGATAAGTACTGAGCGATTAAGAGTTACTGAGAACCCAGAGTATGATATTGGTATTGAAAAAGTTGATTTTTTTGAGTATCTTCCAACCAATCTCGATTTAAATTCTTTAGGTACGATTACTTTTGAGATAGACTGTCAATCGATTCAAACAGTACCATCAGAGGCTTACATTCTTATTGAAGGAGTGTTGAAAAAGAGCGATGGAACCTTTTATGATGCTAAAGACAACATTGCACTGGTGAACAACGCTTTGATGTATTTGTTTAATGATGTGACTTATGACTTGTCGGGAGAGCAAGTGGAAAGAGTGATGTATCCAGGTCCAGCCACCACCATACTTGGATTGATGAAATATCCTTATGGATTTCAGTTTGCTGATGGATTAAAACAGATGTGGTATATGGATACGTCAAATCTTGTTGGAAATTCAGGATTCAATGTTAGACGAGACCACTTGTTTGCAGACACTACATCCGTTGGAGCTTTTTCGTTTAAAATTCCGTTGAAACACATTTTTGGATTTTGCGAAACCTATGACAAAGTTGTTTATGGGTTTAGGC
Source organism: Hydra viridissima (assembly GCF_058129835.1). Taxonomy (NCBI): domain Eukaryota; kingdom Metazoa; phylum Cnidaria; class Hydrozoa; order Anthoathecata; family Hydridae; genus Hydra; species Hydra viridissima. Next base: position 14,376,853 of record NW_028324300.1, read on the forward strand.
ATACCATCACCTTTACAAAGAAAGAATGCGATGATGCAATTTATAGAGCGGAAAGTGTTAGTGCAGGAATGATCAACCTTAAAAAATTCAGACTTTATATGCCTCGCGTTGAATTGGATATTTCGAAAAAGACTGATTTCATGAATTTAATAGCTCAAAAAATCCCCATTCAAGTGGCTTATAAATCAAACAAATGTGAAAGACAGCTTATTCCAGCCGGTCAAACAGAATTTACCTGGTCGCTTGGAAGAGTCACTGACAAAAGCATTCCAAGATTTATCTTGTTCGGACTTCAGACAAACAGAAATTCCAGTCAAACAGTTAATCCATCACTATTCGACCATTGTGATGTTAGCAATTTTTACGTGACTGTTAATGGAATAAAGTATCCAAATTACAATTACGACTTGAATTTTGGAGAAAAGAGAGTGGTCATGGCTTATTCAGATGCGTTCTCTTTTGATGAAAAATATTACGGCACAAATGAACTTGTTTGTCAATCTGGGTTAAGCTTGCTTGAATATATAAAATTATATCCGTTGTTCTTTGTGGATATCAGCAAGCAAAAAGAAAGAGTGGCGTCGGAAACAGCTGAATTAGTGGTAAACCTTAAATTTCGAACTTCAACTATTGCAAATACCGTTATTTTTGCAGTGGTGATCTCTGACAAACTGCTTAAATTTGTTTCAGACGGAACCAACATGACTGCTGTTTATTAAGTTTATTAAGATGTCTTTTCAGGAAAAATTGAATTGACTTAAAAAAAAATCTTGTTATAATAAAATGAGATATACAACATCGTATTTGAAAAATTTGTTGAATGAAAACGGCGTTAGTAAAACAGCAGATGATTTAATAACGTTGATGATGCTTGCGGTTGAAAATAATTTGATCAGTAAAGATGAGATTTTAGAAAGAGCAAAAGAAAAAAAAGTAAAGCCTCCTCCAAAAGAAAAAAAACCTGTTGATCCAAAATGGGAATGGCTTAGTTTAGTTAAGAAAAAACCCATCACTGTGAGAATAACCAACATTGAAACGGGTGAGGTGACTGAATACAAGTCTCTTTACAAAGCGATGGCAGGGACTGGACGTGGATGGAGATATTTAGAGCGTCGAGATGGAAAGGTGGATGATGGAATCAAGATTGAATTTTTAAATTCTGAAAAGCTTGAAAAACGTAAAAAGCAGCAAAATTGATTTTTTAACTTTTAACATGTTAAAAAATTGACTTAAATAAAATTCTTGGCATAAATAAAAAGATGGAAAGCATGCAAAAGGATGATCTTTTAAATGCTCTTGATGATAGCTTTAAGTCAACTTCTGATACGGCTAAATCAAAAAGTTTGCTTAAATTTCTAAAAAACATAAGAAAACTTCCAAAGGAACATCGAATCATTTTCAAAGAAATGGTTGAAGTAGCACCTTTTGAAGAAGTGATCAGAAATATAAAAGAAGACATTAATCTGCGTAATAAATTCCTGATAGGAACAAATTGGAAACTAAATGCTAGCGGACGTAATAATTGTCGTAAAATCACTGAACATATTAGAGAGATTAAAAATATGTATTCACGTCTTTCTAAATAATTTTTTAATTCTTTTCACGGGGAATTAAAAAAAAACGGTAAAAACTTTTCGAAGAAGAAAATATGCTGAAAGTGTGCCAAGATTTAAAAAAATTGAATTGACTTAAAGAAAATCACGGCAGAGATAAAATGAGTCTCCATTCTTCAAAAAAATTAATTGCTAAAGAGCGAAAACTTGAATGCATCGAAAAAAATTTTCTTTCCATTAATAAAATGGGTGATAAAACTGATGCTAAAAAGCAAAAAGCAAAAACTACCGCCAAAGAGCGAAAAATTGAAAGTGACATAAAGAAAAATCTTTCCGTAATAAAAATGGAAAGTAAAACTGTTAAAGATCGAAAAGTATCAATGGCATCATTAAGAAGGGATGCTAAAGAAAGAGCTATAAAAGGCTATACCAGAATGACCAGGGAAGAGCTTGTTGAGGCTATTAAAACAACAAGACCTGTCATTGCTGTCAAAGAGCCTGTTAATGATCGAAATAAAATGACTGTGAAAGAATTAAGAGAGATGGCTAAAGACCGTGGTGATATCAAAGGCGTCTCAAGAATGAGAAAAGCTGATCTCATTACAGCTTTAAATATTACCATCATTGGAAGTGGTTCACGTAGACGAACGACTGAGGCAAGACCGTTGTCTGTTAATGAAAGACCTACCGTGGTTAGGTTTGTTCGACCAGCTGTAAAAGTTTCTGTAAAACCGACAAAAGTTTCTATAAAGCCGACAAAAGTTTCAATAAAGCCGACAAAAGTTTCAATAAAGCCGACAAAAGTAAGGTTTGTTCCTTCCGCAGTGATAAAACCACCCATCGCTCCGAAACCTGCCATCGCTCCTAAACCAGCGATCATCCCACCAAGACCTACTGTAGTAAAACCTCCTATTGCTCCGAAACCAATTCATTTGCAAAATCCTAATATTCAAAGACCTGTCATCGCTTCAAATCACATCCTTGATGAGCCGGTTTTAGATTCATCGCCTGTCATAACACCAAAACCAGTCATTCCAACGAAACCTTCATTTTTTTCAAATCTGACGGCAGTTGCAAAAAGTGTGACGTCCTATGTTAAAACTAAGTTTAATGATATTAAAGAATGGATAGATCCTTACGTTCCTGAAGTAGTCAAGAATAAGGTAAACGAATCAGTGGATCAAATCGATGAAAAGATAAAGTCTATCAAATCACTTGTATTAAAAACAGTGTATAAACAGCCAGTGCAAAAACCTTATAAAATAGAATTCAAGTTGACTGAACATTCTGCAGAGCGTACTGCTAGACTATTTTCTTACACACCTTCTTCTCAATACCAAGACATTGTTTCTTTTTTAAACTTGGTAAGGGAGTCTGCTATTCAAACCATAGAAGGAGAAAGAAACACAAAAGTAAGAATTGTTTTAACGTGTGAAATGACTCGCGTAAGCATCTTGACTGGTGAGGAAACTACTCAGATGGCTCACTTTTCATCCAACTTGAAAATTATATTGGAGGGTACAGATGTAAGAACGGTTGTGAGTCAAATGGAAGAAAAAATCTTGGAGCGAAGCGCTAATTACAACAAGATGGGATCCAATTGCGTCTTGTCAAAGATTTTAAAAATGGATATCAGATTTATCGATTATGAACCTTTCAAGGGTTCTTCCTACATGGAGCTGCCTAACAAGTTGAAAAACAAAAAAGCCATCATCAACATGGAAAACAACGACAACCAATGTTTTAAATGGTCAGTCACCAGAGCTTTGAATCTTAAAAATAGAGACAATGAAAGAATTGATAATGACTTGATTCTAAAATCAGAAGAGCTGAATTGGGAAGGAATGGAATTTCCTGTAAAGACAACTCAAATCGAAAAGTTTGAAGTGAATAATCCTGACATCAGCGTGAACGTCTTTCACTACGAAATGAATAAACCTCAACCTATGCAAATATCCAAATTTCATGATCGAAAGCACTGTGTTGATTTGTTGTATATTTCAAACGAAGAAAACAACCATTATTGCCTCATTAAAAATTTCAGTCGGTTTGCTCGTTCTTCAGCATCAAAACATCAACATAAAAGATATTTTTGCAGAAGGTGCATGCACGGCTATGACCTAGAAGAAAAGCTCCAAATTCATCGAAAATACTGCTATGATAATGCGCCAATGAGAATCGATCTTCCAAAAGAAGGGTCGACCCTTGAGTTTAAAAACTACAACAATAGTATGAGAGTTCCGTACTGCGTCTATGCCGACTTTGAAAGTTTCATCAAACCTATCGATGACAACACTGAGTATAATAATAAAGAGTCATATACCAAAAAATGTCAAAAGCATGTTCCAAGCTCCATCGTCTATTATATCAAATGCTACGACGAAACCATTTACAAGGGAAAGCTTGAAACGTATACAGCAGAAAGTGATGATGACGACGTGGCTCAAATATTTGTTACCATGCTTGAAGCTAACTTTATAAAGATTTGTGACGATAGTTATTCACGGCAAGAACAATGGAAAAATAAGAGAATAGAGACTGATAAGGACAAGAAGAAGTTTGAGGTTGCAACTCTATGTCATATTTGCAAAAAAGATCTTAACGGTGATAAAGTATGGGACCACTGTCATTTGACTGGAAAGTACCGTGGTGCTGCTCATAATAAATGCAACTTGGATTATAAAATTCCAAAATTTATTCCCGTTGTCTTTCATAACTTGTCTGGCTATGACAGCCATTTGTTCATCAAGAGATTAGGTAGAAAAAAAGGAAAGATCACTTGTATACCCAACAATGAAGAAAAATACATCAGCTTCTCAAAAAGCATCAAAGTGAGAGATTCTATTGATAAGAAAGGTAAACCAAAAATAGTGTATAGAGATTTACGGTTCGTTGACAGCTACAGGTTCATGTCAAGTCCTTTAAAAGATTTAACTGACAACCTTGTTAAAGATTTGTGAGGAGTGCTCAAAATTAGATCCAAAAACATGCAAAAAGGACTGTATGGTTAAGAAAGGTAAAAAATGCAAATGTAAAGACAATTGTGAAGATTGCGCTCATAGAAGATCTAAAAAAGGAGACATCATGTGCAAAAACTTAAATTCATTCCACAGCGGAGCAAAACGAGATTTGCTATTAAGAAAAGGTGTTTACCCTTATGACTGGGTGGACTCCATTAAAAAATTCTCTGAAACACAATTGCCACCTAAAGAAGCCTTTTACTCTAAACTAGACGATAAACACATCAGCGATGAAGACTACGCGCATGCTCAAAACGTTTGGAACGTATTTGGATGCAAAACGTTTAAAGATTATCACGAGCTGTACAACATCTCAGACGTGCTCATTTTAGCTGATGTCTTTGAAAATTTCAGAGACACTTGCATAGAAAATTACGGTCTAGACCCTCTTTGGTATTACACCTCTCCTGGTTTGGCTTGGGACGCCATGTTAAAGGAAACTAAAATTAAATTGGATTTGTTAACCGATATTGATATGCTCAACATGATCCAAAAAGGAATACGCGGCGGAATATGCATGATCTCAAACCGACTTGGAAACGCTAATAACAAATACATGAAAAACTATGATCCTTCACAACCATCGAAATTCATTCAGTACTTAGACGCTAATAACCTTTATGGTTGGGCCATGAGCAAACCTCTTCCTGTTAGAGGATTTAGATGGATGGCTGAGGATGAACTTTTAAATTGGAAATCCATGCCTTGCATTCTCGAAGTTGATTTAACCTATCCTGAAAGTCTACACGATACACATAACGATTACCCTTTGGCTCCTGAAAGATTAAAAATTAATAAAGTCGACAAGCTCGTTCCCAATTTAAACAACAAAGAAAAATACGTCGTTCATCACGAAAACCTAAAACTCTATGAACGATTGGGTTTAGTCATCACCAAAATTCATCGAGGAATCACCTTTGAAGAAGAACCTTTTATGAAAAAGTATATTGATCTCAACACCAATAAAAGAAAAGTCGCTAAAAACGACTTTGAAAAAGAATTCTTTAAACTCATGAACAACTCCGTGTTTGGAAAAACCATGGAAAATATTCTAAAGCATGTCGATATTAAACTGGTCACCACTAAAAAAGAAGCCTTAAAATTATCCAAAAGCCCTCGATATGATCGGTACACCATTTTTGATGAAAAACTCATCGCAATTCATATGAAGAAAACACAAGTCACTTACGACAAACCCGTTTACTTGGGAGTGAGCATCCTCGATTTGAGCAAAACTCTCATGTTTGAACACCACTATGACTACATCAAGCCTAAATACGACGATCGTGCAAAACTACTCATGACCGACACTGACTCGCTCATTTACGAAATCAAAACAGATGATTTTTATCAAGACATTGCTGATGACGTACTTGAAAAATTTGACACGAGCGACTTTCCTAAAGATCATCCCGCCATTCAAAACGCTGGATTCAAAGTAGGCGAAAATAAAAAGATCATTGGCAAGTTTAAAGATGAAACCGGTGGAAAGCAAATCACGCAGTTTGTTGGTCTTCGACCCAAACTCTACTCTTACTACATCCCTGAAGAAATAGATGATCAAGAACATAAAAAATGCAAAGGTGTTAAGAAGTGCATTGTTAAAAATCACATCACTCATCAAGACTACTACGACTGCTTAATGACTAAACAAGAAAAACTCACCACCATGAACGTCTTCCGATCACGTCATCACGATGTCTACACCGAAGAAATCAACAAAGTAGCACTCAGCGCTAACGACGACAAAAGATTCATCTTAGAAGACGGAATTCACACCTTGGCTATCGGACATTACAAAACAAGGCAATAAAGAAGAACAGGCATCTTGAAGAACTGGTAAAGAAATAACATGATTATTTTTATACTTCTTCTTGATTTTTAAAGACGACTCTTAAGTATTGGTTTTGTCCAAGAACATGATATGAAGTGTTCACCATTTTTTATGCATTCCTTAAGTATGGGAATGGGTCAATGCGTCAGAACCGCCTTTTGACTATATATAAGGTATGTACAAATTTTCAGCTCTATGCGAATTATTGCAAATCTACCACTATTTTTTTTGTCTATTTTGACCGGATTATTAGGATACGCCAAGACCTTGATGACTAAATTGTCAAACGTTCATTCAATAATTCCTTTCCTGAAATTACTCCATTTTTTAAAGAAAAGGTAACAGGTTCAATATTAGTGTGATACAACAATTTTGCTATTAACAATTGGCTTTTTGCTGTTGTTGCTTTTGAATTATTTACATTTGCATTTGATTCAATAATAGTATAATTTCTCCCCCCTTGTACGAGATGTTTTAGGTGTTTGGTTTAAGTCTTTCAAACAAAAACAATAAAGTAAGAGTAGATGTCTTATATCCTCTCATATTTCAATACGCTTCCAAGAAACTGCATTTCGATGCGATTTTAAAGTCAATATTTTTTTAGTTAACTCGAAAATTTGTCTCAATGCTTTCATTGTAAAATAGGCTTTAGATACTAAATATTTAGCTATTAGTGTTTGTATTTGTTTCACAAAATCGTTTCCTTAGAATTTTCTCGCTTTAGTTTCACAAACAATTTTTCTTGGAATCATTTTGAAACGTATATCTTTTTTTCCTATAATACTTCTGAAAAGGTAATCATAGACTTGTCCTATCTCACATCTAATTTTTGCTTCTTTAAATAGACGATACCTATATAATCCTAACGTATTCTGCTACTTCTTTAGCTAATTCACTTGTCTGTCGAAGACAAAATGTATTAATAAAGTCCTTTTAAAAATTGTTTATAAGTCCTATTGATATCTTTATTTTAGTAATCGAGACAAAAATTAGCTCCACATTTGTGCCATAATTGTAATGAGAGGCCTTCGTTAGAAAAAAGTATTTCCTCTGTTATTAAACCAATTCAACAGGAGGAGATTACTGTTCCAATTTTTAAAAAGTTTTAAGAAAAGCCTCAAGTGTGTCTTTTTACATAAAGGGAACATTTTGGCCCAGTTGATCTTTCTTCGAATTTGTGAAAAACTCACTATGACTTCAAAATTGAGATTGATTTACTGCTGTATGGTGAACATAACTAGATCGTTTGATAAAGATTGATAAAATGCTTAAAGTGATCAGAAACTTAAAAAATCAAATTTCAAAAAATCTCTAGTTCATAAGAAGAATCTGACTACAAAATTCGACGCACATATTTTAGGTAAGAGTCAGTCCCCAGAATTCGACGCGACAAGCTTTTCTATTCTCCAGTATAATACGCTCCAAAGTTATTACATCAACAATTTCAGAATTCACTTCATTTTAACTTTTTTTTTTTCTTGTTAGCCAATTAGAGTACCTGACTGTCTGAGTACCTGAGTTTGATGTTTTGCTTAACTTTGGTCGAATATTTTTTGCTTAAATCTAGTCGAATAATTTTTGGATAAAATTTTTGAAAAAAGTTGGTTTGGATAAAAAAAAATTATAAATGGATTAAACGAACTTATAAAAGAATTGATGAAAGTTTTGTAGGAATTTAAAATTTAATTTGTTTCGTATAAAATGATATATTCAGAATTAAACAAATATAGACGAAATATATTTATTAATTTATACAGATATATATATGAAAATTTTAAAAAATTGTACATTCATTTTACTATTTGTAAATAAAAATTTTAATGACCTTTTTATTTTATTGAACATTTTTTAACAAAAACGCACAAAACGTCACGCCTATTACATAAGGTTGTAAAATTATCATTCGTATTTATTGCCAACGTCCAAAAGTTAGTAACTAATGTAATTGATTTTAAAACCACAGCTCATTTTAAAGGCATAAAAAATTTTGAGTTTTTCAAATTAAAAAATTTTCAATAAATTATCAAGTAAAAACATTTAATTCAGAAGTTTATTATCAAATAGTTTAACAAGCTGAGTTAATAAAACGTTTCATTAACACCTTGTCCTGCATACTATAGCTTTAGAAAAGAGAAATAAGTAGTTTTGTTTCAGGGTTGACCGTTTAGGACGCAAAACGAAATGCTTTTAAACTATCACTATTAATTCTTGGAGTATTGGGAACCAATAGCGTTTGATTGAAGATTTACTTTTTGCAACATTTTTTTTTTTATAAAGAAAATAATTTATTCAAACTTATTATTTAGATTGAACCATCAAAAGAAATCAAAACCTTATATAAATCACGAAAAGAAAAAAAAAATAGTATAAACTGCTGAATATTATTCTGACATAAACTTAAACAGATATTGAATAAAAGGAATTTTTTTGAATTGGAAAAAAAAAATAATAATAACACGTTAAAAAACAGTTAATACAAACCAAACATGGAATCGTATTGATATTAAGAATTAAGTGACATAATTTTAGAATAAAACTTGGAAAAATGCTGGATAAATGAAATAAATCAGTTTAACAATAAACGTGATACTCGTCACATAAGTCATTTTAAAGCTTCAAAGCAATAATAACAGCAATAAAAATAATATTATAGTTTAAATGGATGGTTAAATTTTTTTTGGGTAATTTCAAATAAGGCGAAGGTTAGTGGCGCGAAGAACAATTTTGGATAGAAAGCAAGATCATATAATTCCGCACAAATTTGTTAAACTCGGTGTAAGTCCAGAATACAAATTTCGAATGTGTATCGGTAATTTAATCGGAATTTTAATCAGAATATTTCAGATAAAATTTTACAAATTTTGTTAAAAAATTCGGATAAAATCATACGGGCTTAGCCAAGTTTTACGATGACATGAGAAATAACGACGTGAGCCTTAAACAACAAATCGTTGAAAAGTTAATCAACGTTTGTGGTTATTTCTAATGACCATAGTCATTAGAAAGTAAACATAGCCGAGAATTCACGAATAAAAATAATTAACTATGATCGATGTCGATCAGCCCGATTATTATCTAAATTGTTAGCGGTTACAAACGATCTTTATAAATCGTATATGTTTGATTTCATTTATCTGTAGATCTTCTTATTTCGATTGTAATATTGGATACAAATGTTTCATTCTTTAAATATCTTTAAAAAATGTACAATTAATTATTGATCATTCGTCACCGGTGACGATCAGTGATTTAGTTCTGCTCGACACAGATTTTTTTAAATTTTCGAAAAATAAAGTTTTGATTAGAATGTGTTGAGATTTCGAAACCCTATACCTACCTTTCAATTTATGACGCTCCATTATAAACAGAACAATAACCGTGAAAAAATGAGTAAGAAATATCGATCTAGCCTAATATCGATTTTTGATTTGGTTTCATATAAATGATTAGTTACATTGTAAACATTGACAACAAAAAAAAGTATATACATCAAAGACCTAAAACATTTAAAAATGCGAAGAATCGTCAGGTGAACAAAAGTTTGCGAACCTCAAAGTGGCCAATTTTCACTGACCAAATAAATAAAATAAAAAAATGCAACGTCTAAATAGAGCGCTACAAAATATTTGGTTTAAGAAATCGAGATATTTAAAATAAATAAAAGTTACAAAAGTAAACCTTTTCATAAATTTATACAACCAACTAAATACCAAAAAGAAAATTGGATAAATAGAAAAACCAAGAGCCACAAACTTCGTGACTCATGACAATTTCCTTTTATTCTTCAGTATAAACAACTTAAAAAATACAAAATAATCATTTAATAAGAAATATTCCTTTAAAAATGTCGTGGACATATTAGCTAGGGCCGTTTTTTCGTTTTTAAAAACTGTATTTGAACTCGATATCAAACTTAATGTGGAATTTATTCAAAAGAGAGGAATTTCACTAGGAAATCGTCCTTTTCGAAGAATCTTCGTGGTTTTCTAAAGATATAATAAAAAATTAAAAGAGATTAAAAATATAACAAGAAAAAAAAATTAAATGGCGATAAAGAAAAACCACGAGTAACATAAAATTACCGGTTAACGACTCTTTTTGCAAATCTTCGCGAATACGACGCTCGGTGAGAAGCTCTTCTAAAAATTAATATCAACGTTAAAGAAAAAAAAATAAGAGGAAGAAAAAAAAAAAAAAAAATCATCAAATTAAAGATATTTGTAACGAGTTCAAGCTAAAATTATTTTTATTCAAACCTTTGAGTTTTGCTATTTCATTAAGAAGTTCGTTTTGTTTTTGCTTCATATCTTCAACTTCTTGTTTGTGAAATTCTAAATAATTATCACAATTACAATGGCGATAAACATCAATGATGATCAACATCTATGATGATCAACACTAATGATGATTCTTTGTAATACAGCAAAAAAAGTATAGAATTAATAGATCAAAATAACAATGTAGTAATACTAATAACTTTCAGTGTATATAGTAAATGATAAAAAGATAAATTAAAAGTATTCTTACAACTAATCAAGAAAATACTTGTATATTTTTAACTATAATGACTGAAAACTTACTGATTGCTTCTTTCAACTTCCTTTCGATGTGCAAACGACGATTTTGTTCTTCGTCAATTTCACGCTGGTATCCATCTATACATTTTAACATGAAACATTCTTAATTTATCATTACTTGTGAAAAACATTTATACAGGATTTAGCTTTAGTGTAAAACCAGACTTAAATCAATTGCATCTTAAAAGAAGAGAGTATTTTTAGAAATTTTTAAACCATGTGTTTTCAGATTGCTACAAGTAAAGATGCAGACTTTGAAGTCTGCATTTTTACTTGTAGCAATCTGAAACTTTTCTTTACTTTTTATTAATAACAACAACTTGAAATTCTTCCTGAAATTCTGAAAAAAATTAAATGACTTTGTTTCTACAAAAACAACTTTGTTTTAACTGAATATAAGCATAGACATCTTAAATTACTTTAAACTTTGACACACTTTCAATTCATTTTGCTTTATTTTATTCATTGTTCAAAAAAAAAAAAAAAAAACAGACACAAAAAAACAAACCATGAAGAATGCGAAGTTCAATTTCTTTTCTGTTCAAGTCTTTCATGAGATCTTCATGCCTTGGGTAGCCATTATACTTATCTAAAAATAATTGTGTCTGGTATAAAAGCAATCCAATTCTTATTAATCTAGAAAATGAAAAATAACATCATTTAAAACTGCTTTCTTAGAGCTCACATTTTTTGCACATATCAACTTCACCATTATCATCATCATCATGAAAACGTTTTCCATTGTGTAGAGATCTTGAAGGAGTTACTAAAATTTTGCCAGGGTCATAATCACCATTTGGAATAACAATAGGACAATCTATTGAAGGGTGAATTTTTTGAATGTGATGCATTGCTGTAGTTGTTGGGCTTAATATTTCTCCTTTTGTTAGTTGGGTGGCAATTGGAGGTTCAACAAATGTAGGTGACTGTTGCATTGACGAAGGTGATTGATATTCTTGACTATCATAACTGTTTTCAAAATCAAATTTTGATTTGCTAGGCTGATTTTTGCCTGGAGCAAGTACAATAGGTTCAAGAAAATCTATATTTTTTATTTTAATTCTATTTCGTTCTGTTTCATACATACTTAAAAGTCTCATGACATCTGTCTTATTTATAAATGTACAAACTGTAGGTCTTTTAATAACATTTAACCTGCGCAATTGATGCAATTGAGAATAAGTAAATCTATATTTTATAATTCCAAGTTTTCGAAAATGATAGTCTAATGATGCACTCTGTTCTTCTAAAAAATCAACTAATTTGTGTACATCTGGAGTTGTTATTACAATATTTCCATCTAGATCAAATGTATGGATTGTTACTTTTTCATCTGCATTTCTGGAACAGTTCTCATCATGTACATCTTCAGAACTGAACTTACTATCAAGATTTATTGTTTCTGTAAAGGTAATTTCATTAAGCTTAGGATCCCCTGCTAAACAGTAAATTTGAAATAATTTTTCTGCATCAGCTCTGGGAACATATGTGCAATAGGTAGCATTGTTTTGCAAAATGTTTCTACTTTTTAATTCTCTTAAATGAGCAAAACAAAATCTTCTCTTATGAACTTTAAGTTTATTGAAATAATAGTTCACTTGAATTGAGTTTCCATGTATACTCTGAACAATTTTATGGATGTCAGGCATACAAACAACCTCCTCATTTTCTACCATAAAAACATGAACAACCATGTCATTCTCTTGAAACAAAGGAATCTCTCCATCATCATCCAAAGCAATTTCTGATTCTGTATCAGCTGGAGAAAAGAGTTGCTGTTTTGGAGAAGTTGAATCTCTTGGACTCATTGAGTTCTCACGTGTTGCACTCATCATGCTTGAACTAGGACTTTCATTCTTTATTTTTACAGGTTTCCAAGAGGGAGTAGCTAGAGCAAGATCAATAACTTCTAAGAACTTTACCTTTTCTTCAACTTCATCACAAGACATTCCATATGCATCAAAAACTTTTAAAGCATCTTCCTTCATAACGTAAGTACAATGAACAGCTGATCTTTTGATTATATGCAACTCTTTGATTTTGTCAAGATGAGCAGAATGAACAAATTTGTAAGGGACAATCCCGAGCTTAGAAAAATAATAACCAGCAGCACCTTGGTTAAAAGTAACCTGAATAACTTTTTGGACATCAGGAGTACAAACAATAATGTCCTCACCAAGACGGAACTGATGAACCTTAATAGGAAATTCTTGCACTGATTCAGAAGCTCTCATCTCACAAGGTTTGGAAGGAGGACTTGGCATAGGTTTTTCATCAAGTAGCACTGGATCCATCCAAACTATTTTAGAGCTTTTTCTACTGTTGCCTGTCAAATCAAAACTATCAAATACCATCTCAGCATCCTCTTGAAGAATATATGAACAAACTTTGGCATCATGACCTAAAATTCCTAGCATTTTTATCCGTATTAATTGAGCACCAGAGTATCTTCTGGAGCTAATTCCATGTTTTGAAAGGTAGTAATTAGCTTGAGAAAGAACTTGGTAGACATTTCTCAATACTTTATTGACTTCAGGCATACATACAACAATATGTTTTCCAATAATTAATGGGTGTAATGTAACTGATTCTCCATCTGCATTTAAGTCTCGAGAAGAATAATATGGTGAATGTTGATTAGGTGAATAAGTAGACATCTGAGCAACTTCCATAATTCTTAAATAAGATATAAAATTAATATGAACAAAAGCAATTTTACTATATACAAAAAATATATAAATAAAGATTCAATAAACATATAAACATAAGTTAAAAAAATCTATAGTAGCTGTTAAAAAAGAGTTATAATAGCTGTTTGATTACTTTTTTGCTAGTGTAGGTGAAATTATTTAACTGATTTTTTCTTACTCTCTCTTTCTCTTTTAAAAACGCAAAGAAAGTGACAATTCTTATGAAAAGTAAAATAGCAAAAGAATCTAATAGTAGCCTTTTATTTCAATACAGAAAAGGTTCATTAGACATCCTTTTGAAGAAATCCCACATGTTGAGCGCATACAATTATTGTATGTTTTAATTTAAAGAAATTAAATACCGTTGATTTTTACCAAGAAAAGAACAATGACAATAAAAGTGCGCTCAAAAATGAAAGCGTGTAATTTAAAAACACATAACTAGCCACATCTATTCATAAAGAGATTTTTTAATAAAAGTAGCGAGTTGTGGTAAGATTTATTTCCTTCTTTCTAATAAATTACTTAGTTGTTTCCAAATACAAAACCTTCAAAATAATCTTTTCATTTTTACTTTTCGCGTACGTTCATCGTTGATTCTGATTTATTTTGTGTTTATTGTTTTAAACCTTGGTCAAGTATAATTATAAACATAACTTCATACATACAGAATCTCTTTGATATACATATTTAAAATTTTCATACGAAATTGAAAAGCGTTTTAATATCAAATCTTTGCTCTTACGTAAATAAAATTTTTTCTTTAAGACAATATTTCTATATCAATAACAAAGCTTTCATAATACATTTATTTCTATATTTGTTTTATAATATTCAAAAAACATACTTTTTCTCCAGTTATTCTTATTCAAACCAACATTAGATTGAGAAGTTTTTATTTGATATATTTTAGTTGTAAAATCATTATAAAAAATAATATGCAAAATTATTGACCGAAAAAAAGATAATGATCAGAAAACTAAAGAGTTGTAATAAGAAAATAAATTTCAATCAGCAGATATTTAGATAGAAAATAGAATAATGTTGCAATATTAAAATACATTTTCTCCTAACATTCTATTGAGTAAACAATAATCCATTACGACATCTTTTTACAGAGTAGTAATCGTCCAACCATAAAATAAATAAAAAAAGGCGAGAAGATTTATGTTGGTATAACTTGGTATACGCAAACTTATTGAAGCATTCTAAGCCTTAAAATTTTTAAGGATGTTTACAAATTAACGCATAGCACAATTTTCCACTATATGAGCAGGGCCCAATATGAGCATTATAAATAAATGAAAATTATTAAACGAACTGTTTTTTTTTTTAAATTGTAACAAAGAAAATTGATGAAAATCTTATAAATTAGACAACAATTTTGGATATATTTAATACTTCTTGTTATTGGTCGCCACTTTTCCGCTCCGAGACCGGAATCTCGTTTAAAATTCGGCTAAGGATAATTATGGTAATTATTATAAAAAATGTTCACACAGGTTAGGTTATGGCTGAGATTTACTTATAAGTATTTGTTCAAGGTAAAATTGTTCTTAATTGGCCGTATGGATTTAATTATCCATTAGAATTTAATCATTTTCATACTATATTAAAAACTCTCCAATTAAGTCTTAATGGTAACTAACATTACGTCAACGGTTATCGCCATACAACCTCTGAAGCCTATCAAGTTCCCTCTTCCTAATTCACTCTCGTCAAAGGTAGCACTTAACTTACTAACTCGATTTTAATGAAGCTATGAATGGTCGCAAACTATTTTAAACTTTCTAAAATTGTATAGATAAATATTGAAGATATGTTAATAGAACAGCTGCAAAAAGAACTTTCCGTCTCAGTAATAATAATAATAATAATAATAATAATAATAATAATAATTTGCATGTGCGATATATATATATATATATATATATATATATATATATATATATATATATATATATATATATATATATATATATATATATATATATATATATATATATATATATATATATATATAAAGCATACGCACATATAGATATATTAAACAGTAACAAGTTAAGCGAGGTAAATATTATTTTGGTATGTGTTCATAAAAAATTGTTTGGTATTTTTTCTATTCTCAAAGCAGTTACAAGCAAAAATGCTTGCAATTTGTTAAATAACATTTTCATCAAAATTGCGCCATTTGTTAGGATTTGGTTACTAAGTGTGAAAAAACCCGTAAAATTATTTTTTAAATTTCATTTTTTTTTTTTTTTACTGCTAAATTATTTTCATTTAATAGCTGGCGTTTATTTGTTTAAGACTGAAAAAATGAAAATGAATTATTGAAAAAAGATAAATGAATTACAATAAATAATGAATAAAAATGATTTGTATTTTTAAAGTATGTTACTAAATTTGACAAGTGAAATATTTCATTTTGTTTATTGAATTTTTTTTTTTTTTTATTTGAGAATTTTATCTCCGTCTATTTTACCTTTGAACTCGACACTGAACCTAATCTTAAAGTTAAATTTAGCAACAACGAATTTTCAATCTAATTTAATAATTCCTACGATATAAGCAAATTTCATCTTGATTTTTCTAAACTTATCGATAGAAATCAAGATTTCTTTCTGTTCAATTAAACACATAGAAAAAGAAATACCGTTACGATGTCCCTTATCGAATCAAATAGGCGACAATAAGTTTTTGCATTTCCTCGCTGCTTTTTCTCTTATAATAAACTTCTGGTTTATAATTGAATTTTCTAAGTTTTATTATATTTGTTTACGTGGCGTCAATCTTTAATCCGGTATCTTTTAAAACCATATTTATTTGCTTTCTTCGTATTGTTTAAGCAGGAGAGGATTAAATAAATATATATATAGGAAAAATAAATACAGAACAATCAAATAACAATATTCCGTGTGCTCGCTTTGATGGTTGTTTTTATAACATATTATGAATGTTAAAATAAGCAATTATCTGTTTTATACGCTTAATCTTTCTTTTCTTATCTTAATTTCTATCAATAAGTTTTTATTATAATTGTTTTTATCGTCGTTGTTGTTTTTACTTGTTCCCAGCTTGCTTGGTATGGGAATCGAATAACTGAAGTTTTTTTAAGTTATTGTAGAAACTTCATTCGATTCTTCGAGTTTAAAATGATTGTATTTCACAGATCAATAAACATCGAATTTATCAACAATAGCATTCCAAAAAATAGCCTCAATTTTAACTTGGGTTTTTTTAACTTAAAGGTTTCGCAACTTTAATTTATTTGACAGAAAAAGGTTCGTTAAATAGTGTTTCCCTTCCATTTCTGGAAATCGTTTTGTTGTCGTTTGAGTTGCTATTTCTGTTGATGCCGTTGTTTCTCGTTATTGTTCTAGCGCAATAGATATTAAAGCACGGAGACATTCAAAATAAAGTTTACAAAAATAAAGAATGTTTTTTTTTTTAATTTTAAACTTTAAGTAGAAAATGTTCGAAAAGACAGTGATAATAAACAATTACTGAATGCATAAACAAAATGAAAATAAAAATTAAAATCTTACTTTTTGATATTTTTTTTTTAATTCGACTTTTTGTTGAAGCAACCACGACAGTGTCGCACACTTACCTTTTTTTTTTATTTAAGAATATAAAAAATAACCAAACATTATGAACTCATTAAGAACATATTATTTTAACGAGTAAATTCATAAAACTATGTCAATATCGAACCTATAATTTATGCGTCACTATAAATAACTTTGTGTTGAGTTTTTATTTTTAAGCAGTTTTTATTACTTTTAAAAACAAAAAACGATTCGACAAATATGATTAGATGATAAAAGAGAAATTATGAAAATTTATACAAGTCATTTAAAATATAAATCCACGCCCTTTTTTCTTGTTAATATCAAATTGCATGCAAATATGAATTAGCGATGTAATAGTTTTTTTTTTTTTTTTACACAAGTCTATTTTGGATCTGTAATTTAAATAAATAAAATTTGTATCCAGTTTTTTTTTTCTATTTTTTTTTTTTTTTTTTTTTTGTGATGCATAATGAATATGAAGATTCATTCTTGCTCTATTCCTCGCCACGCTTCGTAAATATTGCATGATGTTAAAAAGAAACTGATGTAAGCAATCGCTGGGAGCTTAGACTCCACGAATGACCGTAGATATCAAGCTTAAATTTTTGAAGTATGCCTTCACCAAATCCGAAACGCATCTACCTCAGGTGCGAAACCCCTTCAGGTAAGTAATAACCTCGACCGCTATTGTTTTGGGTATTTGAATCGTAAAGGAGATAAATTTTTGCGCAAAAGTGTTACGCTGAGAATTAAGTGTTTTTATTTTAAATTTTTTATTGTTTTGTTTTGTTATTAGAAGTTTTGAATTCGGCGATTTTTTTTTTTTTTTTTGTTTTTTGTTCTATTGAAGGTCTTTTATTTTTTTTTAAAGCTTACTTTTCAACGATATTTAACCCCATTTCCTCTTTTCTGTTTATTTTTTGCTTTTTTTAATTGTTTTAATAGTTTTTTTTTCTCTTTAAAAGTTTAATTTTAGTTTTATTTATATTCCGAAAAGCTTCCGCTTTTTTGCACCACGCATGACCTACTTATATATATATATATATATATATATATATATATATATATATATATATATATATATATATATATATATATATATATATATATATATATATATATATATATATATATATATATATATATATATATATATATATATATATATATATATATATATATATATATAATTGTTCCTTAATTTGATTTATTAGCTGTTTTTAAGTCTTTAATTGCTTGTAAAACATTAAAAAAAAGAGTATGACGTCGACCTGCATTATGTAATATTTTGAACGCTTTCCTTCCACATGCAATGCATTTTACCAGCAGCACAACTTCATTCCCATGGCACTGTGCTTCACTAAATGGTGTAACTAAGAATGGCCGCAATAGATTTATACCCTAGATACACATGACCATGTTAAAATCTGCAAAAATCAATTCTTTTAAAATTTTAACGGTTGAAATGAGTTCTCTACATTATTTTAGAATGTTTTTTTTTTTATAGTTAAGTTTTCAACTTTTTGAATTTTTATTTTTTTTTAGAGGTTGTAAATCTTTGTTTTAAATCTGTTAAAACTTTTCATAAAAAAATTACAGAAGAAAAATGTTTAAAATTGATTATAAGATTTCATTCTCATATTTTAGATGATTTTGCTATTTGTGACTTTAGAGATCTTATTTCACATCTATTATTTAAAAGATTTTATGTTATATTTGTTATTTCAAAGATCTTTTTTAAATTCATTTTTTTAGAGATCTTATTTAATATTTATTATCTCAAAGATCATGTTTTATATTTATTATTTGCAAGTAACAGTGAAAAAATTTTCAAATATTTGTATTTTATTCATTATATATAAATATTTGTAGTATTTTATTTCATGCTTTTTAAAAACATTTCTTAGGAATATCAAATTTCCTTAACCTAAAAACGCATCTGATTACCGATGCGGCCATAATACGCATACCTAATATAAAACCAGTTTTATATAAAGAAAGACTTGGTATTTAAACCCCATTTTAAAATAATCAGTTGAAGCTGGTTAAGCAATCCACTAAACAAAAACTTCTTGTCACATGAACTCGAACAAATTTACTAAAAATATTCACTAAAAACATTACTTTCTGATGATTATCATCAATTACCACATTTTCATAAATTTATTTATATAAAGACGGTGTTTCACCGCGTATTATTATATACTCAGTATTCAAGAATCGAGATTAATCTTTGAAACCCTTTTAATATCATTATCTTTTCAGGTCCTTTTTCCGCTATCCCGAAAGCCATACAATCAGATCGAGATTCATGAAACTGCCTAATGAATATATCTCATAATGTATTCCTGCCTTTACACAAGCATGCGTAAAATACATTTACTTTGCCAACCAATCTTTCTCTATTAAAGCACTAAATGTACTTGAAAAAACCGTTTGCCAGAAAAAGATATACAAAAGGAAATTTAATTGAAAATGAAATTTATTTAATTGAAAATGAAATTTATTTAATTGAAAATGAAATTAGATGTAAAAAACTTCTCATTTTAAACTTCTTGCATCAATAATTCTAACGAAATCGATTGGTGTTTAAAAAAGATAACTGATCTTGTTAAAGCCATTGAAATATATGAGTATATATTTGAGTTTCAGTATATATTTGAGTAATAATATAATAAGAATTTGTTACATTATTTGATACAATGCGAGTATTTATTTCATCAGTGTCAATTAAATTCCACTTTTACAGAAAGTGGAATTCCATTGACAATGATGAAATTTTTTTCCCTATCATTTTTTATAGTGGCGGCTTCCTTTAAACTTGTTATAATAAGGAAATATAACAAACTTACATATCATAAACTATGTAAATAAACATCTATAAGTGATTTTATTGATAATATGATTGAGATGGAGAGACCTTATAAAGAAAAATTGACGAAATTGTCGTTAGTCTTAGAGAATATCAAAATAATCCAGAGACTTAGACTTAAAGAATATCAAGAAAGATTAAGATGATGACTGATGTTGGTTGATCAAGATGGAGGATAAACTAACTAAAAAAAAAAAAAAAATACTTGTGGCAATTTGGTGATTTTTAAAGACAGATTTATATGAAGTGAAAAAACATAAAATTAGCAGTAGTAAGATGAGATAAGTTTTAGACCTATTACAACTTATGCTTTTAGTCTTAAAAAATTAGAAGTATAGGAAGAAAAATTTTTTCCTCGTAGATAATAAATTGAAACATCTTTTTATTTTGTACAATATTTTAACTACTTATATAAGAATTTTGATCCAAAAATTGAATTCTCAGTTTTAGAGGAGAGATTGCTAAACCTTTTAATTCAAACATAAGAGACTGATTTTCATCCATTAAATTTAAGTATAGCTTCTTAATATTTAGAATTATTATAATGATTATAAAAACTTCATTAAAAACAACCGAAGCAATGAAAGCAAGAAATAAAATAAAATCCAATAAGCTTAAGTAATAAAAATAAAAACAACAAACAAGATCATTTTTATTTTCATATGTTAAGCTGTTGAAATCCTTATAGTTTCTGCTTCAAAGGTATGGTAATCGATCGTATGGATTACCATACCTTCGCATCCATAGTATGGCTGATTCTCTTACACCAGAGTTACAGTTTTCACTGAAGAAGCTGTTTTCTTAGTTTATTTAAGTCGAAAGGTTGCGTAGTGAAATGTAAAAAGTAAAATCTGAAATTCATACTATCCTATAGGGGAAGGATTGCTCAATATGTAATATAAAAATGTAAGGTTTTTTTTTACCACATGTTGAGTGATCTCTACTAAGACTAAATTCATTTTTTAGACGTAAACAAATGTAATTATTTAAGATAATTAAGTGCGGTTATGGCGAAAACACATTCTCTCAAGACAACTGTTCCGTAAAATCCTTGATGGAGTTAATCTTACTAATTCTTTACGGTGTCATTTATGGTGTTACTTTGGGATATTCACTTGCTCGGTCTCAACCAGTGTGTAGATATACAAATACAAACTATTGATCTATCTCAAAATTTGTATCCCTGCTATAGGGTTGATTATTTAAGTACGACTGACTTTCAAAAGAAAATACAAAATCCACATTTTGTGAGTAAATTTAGATAAACAATTCTTTGCTCAAAACCTTAATTTACATACTTCATGCAGTTCCGTAATAATGCAGAGGCTGTGGAGACCATATTCTCAGCCCTATTTTAAAGAAATAGAGCCGCTATGGTTTACACTATGGAATTGAAAAACTTGCTAGTGGAAAACCCCGAAAGTTTAACGTATATAAAAGTAAAAATATGACGAATAACGTTTATCTAAAACACCTGCATTGGCTATTGAAAATATAACAACACTAATTCCATGAGTTATCTAAAAAAACAAACATTTGATTGGCTTTAAATAAAGCAACAAAAACATCACACAAACACTAGATTATCTTAAATGATCTTATAAAAACGAATGTTTATATTATGCTAGAGTAGAAAAATGTAAAGTTAGAATAAGGCTAGATTTACACAATAACCTGAACAACTGGTAGTTAATAACGCCAGTAAAATATCATATTATCAACTATAAAAAAAAGGTTATCATACTCATGGTTCTGCACAAGCTATAAACAACAGAAAATATCATTTGTTGGTTTTACGGCTGGTTTGATAGAAAAATCAGAATAAAATTTAATTTACCCGGAAAAAATTTAATTTACCCGTAAAAAATACCAAATATTGATTAACTATATTACTACAACGAACTGTAACCTATAATTTAACTAAACTTTAGAATTATTAATTAATTAAGCTAATAAGTTACCATTATAGCTATTAACACACAGATGCCTATATTCAGTATGGAGGTAATAAATTTGAGTTAAAATGTAAGAAATGCATATCATTCAAAAAGAACTTAAAAGAGCAGGTATCAGCTTGTGAGGAGAAATACCGTCATCACATCATAAGACTGAATTTACACAAAACCAGAATAAGGATTGGAAATAACAGATAACTACCGCCCCCCCTAGCAGGAAACACTATCATAGAATAAAACGTTAACACTCTGTCTAGAAATAACTAAGTAAACTTAGAATGAGAGTTACACAAAGTCCAATTAATCCTTACACGGAACTTTGAAAATATCACGGTACCACAACCGTGACCTGAGTAAGAGTAGTTCACAATTGCCATTACAAGATTAGTGGAAAAAAGAATCCGTTTTTCTTTCCATTTTATTCATAATATTCTGTTTCATTTGCGATTATGTGCATGAGTGAGAAAGTATGTAACAATATATTCGGACATTGTTTTGTATGTTTTTAAATTGAGAATAGTTGTGCTGCGTAGCGAAAAATCCAAACTCTGAAACTTACAACTTTTGGCGCAGCGATGATGATGCGCTGTGCATTCATAACGTCCACAGATGGAAGGCAGTGGAAGGAAGGGGGGGAGAGGAGGAAGAGGAGGAGGAGGAAGAGGAGGAGGAGGAAGAGGAGGAGGAGGAAGAGGAGGAGGTATGTGTTGAAGAATTAAAATCAAACTTTGGATACTTGTAGAAAGAGGAGGGTATCCCCACACTAAAACGCGAAATAATAATATGGAAATATTAATTACCTTTTACAAAGAGTGATACACAACTCCAGCGTGTTACTTTTTATAAAATGCTAAATTTAGCGAATTAAATTTTAGCTCATTAAAATATTAAAATTCTCTCAAAATATGGATCAAAATTTATTTTTACTGAATTTCGCTAATTTTGTTAATGGAGTACCAATGGTACTCTACTAATAAATTTAAAACTTTTTAAAATTATGGCGCTGTCAAATCTAAAAACAAAACATTTTTTAATTACATGATGTCAATTAGAAGCGGAAAAGTTGCTGAAGAATGATTGCCTCTCTTGCTGTCTGTCACATTGGAGCTATAGCGCTCATTCGCGAGACCAAAAACTCGAACTTTAGCTCCAATATATATACCCGTATCAATAACAGACGCCAGGCTGACTGCAAGCAGATCTTGTTTCTACGTCGCAAACAAGATGATATTATCCAGAGTATCACAAACGAAGAAACGGCTTATACCATTACCATGGACCTATAATATATGGACGTGCAACCTTTTGTTTTACATCAAATAGGCCGCAAAAATCAGCGAGCCATGCGAGTTTCCGACAAACTCTAAATTTTCACCCGCCATTAAAAAAAATCTATCAAAATGGCTGCCCACAGTTTTAAAACAGAAACTCTGATCAACTGAGTTTAAACATGTGTAACATTTCATTAATAACACTGTTCAGGATAAAGTAACTACTTCACTCGTTGACAAATTACTAAACAAATTACACCAAGGTGAAGGAAATTAGTTGTCGGCAGGAACAGATTTTCAACATTTTTCCAGGATAAACATTTGTAAATTTAGTTACTTTTTTCGTGTAGACAAAGTTCCGTCGATAATAAAATAGACCTGTAAGGATAATTTTGAAATGACTAAAAAAAGTATAGCGAAATATAAAAAAGCTTAATTAAAATTTTTAGTCAAGGTCTGGTTTCATTAAACTCCTTGGTCCTTCATTAACCAGGCTTAATTTTATGTATTTTTTGAGTATTTTTTCCGACATGTCGCCATTTTTTGTCTCGACTACTCTATAAGCTCCATAATATATATTCCCCTATGCATTTTTTTGTAGTAGATGTATTTTCTAATGGGCTTTTTTATAATTTATTTGATAATGCAAAACCTTTTAAAAAGTTATTCAAATTTATAATTATCTTGCAAAATGCGGCCAGATAATTCATGTTTTTGTTTTTCATGTTTCGTATATTATTTCATGTCATAAAAAGCACATAATAACCCATTTGCTTTTGTCAAATGAAAATTAGTTTATATATAGCTGGTAAATACCATGTTGATAATAAATACTTAGTTATTCTTGCGGTTTGCCATAAATTGGCTTAGCTAAATTCTTTAAAACTGTGACAAATTATTTTTTTCTTTGTTGTATTTACATTCATTTTGTGTAAGTTATTTATCCTTAACTGTATATATTTCTGTTGTTAAACATAAAAATAGAAAATTCTATAATATTCATAGACTGGAAGTCTACAGCAATATAAGAGATAGAGTAGTCCCCTGGACATGAAACCATTGTGCTCCAGGTTGCTACAAAACTAGTTGATATTTTGTATTATTTATTATATCTCTAGCTATACATGTACTAAAGTAGTTAAGTATATGATCTCAATTTCTATATCATCATCAGCGTTATTTCTTAAAATATTAAGAATATCTAG
The DNA here is from genome assembly GCF_058129835.1 of Hydra viridissima. NCBI lineage: Eukaryota > Metazoa > Cnidaria > Hydrozoa > Anthoathecata > Hydridae > Hydra > Hydra viridissima. Next base: position 14,401,405 of record NW_028324300.1, read on the forward strand.
CTATATAAAATTAAGCTTAAAGCTTGGTTATATTGCTGTTATCTTGAATTACTAAAAGGAAGTTGATGTGACTGGTTAGACGAGACCAAAAACTTTCGACGAATCCGACATACTTTAATATAATTTAATTTCTATTGTTTAAAACAAAAGATTTGTAACAATGTGCAACGAGCATGGTTCGCAAAAAAAAAAAACAATAGGTTGCACGTCCATCTCTTAAGGTGAGCTTCCACTCATCCGTTTTTCCTACAGGAAAGGGAAAGGGATGGGAAAATTAATCACTTGAGCATGCGCAGTGATCAATTTTCAAAGTTAAATTACAAACTGCGCACGCTCACGTGATTAATTTTCCCTTCCCTTTCCCTTTCCCGTAGCAAAAACGGATGAGTGGAAACTCACCTTTATAGGTCCATGCCATTACTGAAGCTATAATATTCACAACATAGCTCGCATCAAACTAAGTTAATTTTTTTATATATCGCCTGGAATATTGTGATACAGGAAAATTTCCATAAGAAAAAAAAGGAGACAGAAAGGTGATAATTAACAGCCACGCGAAGTATTTGAGATTAAATTACAACCTGTACTTCATTCATCAAGAAGGATTTGCAGTGAAGCTTTTGAAGAGAGTCAAGAATTTAAGTCAAACATAGGTAAAAATACATTTTAGTTTTTTTTTATTGACAAAAATTATGAATCTCCCAGTTAAAACTCAGCGGTACTAGAAAAGCTTTACAGAACAGAAAGTAAGACTTTCTTATATATACTAATCAAACGTTTATGGAACAAACAGTTTGAAGATGTCTTAAGTAAGAACGAAAATGTCTGTAATTTCTTTTTCTGCTGATATAAGGACTTTTTTTGTTCGTTTTTGTATTGCGGATTTTCAAGCTGGATGAGAACCCAAAAGGCATTGATTAGCAATTTAGAAAATATTTTCGTTTGCATAACTTTGCCAATTGGAAGATAGCGTTTTAAAATCTAAAAAGTTTTAAAATTGTGAATGTTTACTTTTTAAATTTAACAGAAAAGACTGATTTGAAAATTAACAGAATGAAAAACTTACTTATTTGAAACTTTAAGCCAAGCAATATTTGTAGACGATTCACCAGCAGTACCACGTCGTCATATTCGTAACCAGGGACGCAGTAGATTAATAACGCCGTAAAATTTAGTGACCGTTTATTACTAAAAAAGCAAAACAACTTTTGTTTCAAGTAAATTTAAACTGAGCCTTGAGTCACATTCAAGTTCGCTTATCACATAAGAATTTGCATTTTTTCGAATGAGCTTCCAAACGAAGCGAAAAACTGCTAACACAGATGATATTTTGCAATTCTGATTCTTAGTTGGATTGTTTTGAGTTTTGATTTGTTGATTGATTAAAGAAAAGGAATAGATAACAAACTGAAATATTCTCTCCCCATACGATAACTGAAGTGCGCAAAATTAAACTTTTTTGTGAAAATAAATGCACACACGTATGCAAAAAAAAAAAAAAAAAAAAAAAAAAAAAAAAAAAAAAAAGTTCACGAATTAAAACATACAAGAGTGCAACTGATCATTTCAAATTTTAAGAAAACATACCATTCCTCGTACATCGATTTAACTATGCCGGCACCCGGAAGAGTATATGTATCTAAAAAAAAAACATCTGGTTTTTCATAAAGAAAGGGAAAAAACGAAATGATTTTTTTAGAAAATTTATTTTTTATACCATCAGTTTTTTTGTGATTGTATTCAGTCCAACCAAAATCTTGCTTGAATTTTTGTTTAAAGTCCAAGTCAGAAGTAAGGAAACGAAAAGGATCCCTATATAAGATACAAATAATAGTTAATATTAGAAAGTAAAAAACATAAATAAATAAACATTCTAGAAAACAGATTTGAGATGTAACAACACTCAATAAATTCGTTCATGAAAAATTACCCTTGAAGATCACTGTCATTTCGTATGTGGGAACTAATACCAGAACACATCACAATTTTACTGAAGCAACTAGTTTCTATCCATGAAATTAATTTTTTACGGAATGCTGAAATACGACCCTTTAAAAGTTGAGAAAACCAACCCAAACAATAAGAGTTAAGAAAATTAACATTTATAAAATAAATATGAAAAGATAAAAAAAAAAAATTCAAAAATAAGAAAAATTCAAAAAAAGAGGTCTTAACGAAAGAAAATTACCTTTATAAATGGAGCTCGTTGCTGAACTATCAGTAAACTGTGTTCTTTGCACTCAAACACTAAATACATAAAAACTAGTTATAAAATAATATAAATATTAACAATAAAAAATGCTGTTACATCAACAACAAGAACCAATAAAAACAAAATCATAATTTAGAGCTTTTTTGTTATGATGATCATTAGTTTCCTTATATAAAAATTAGTTGAAATTATATTAAAATTACATTGAAATTAGGTTCTTCAACTCAATTGATCAACCAACAGCATTTCTCAGGTATTTAAACTGGTTTCAGTTTAGGTAACTGGGATTTAACATTAAACTCATTTAGCCATAATTCTTTATATTATTTTTTATTTGAATTGAAAAGTTAATATAAATTTAAAAAAAAAAAAATCAAAAATGCTTATTTTTGAAATAAAAAACCAACATTTGAGATTTTATTTTGAAAAAATTACCTTTTTTTTTACCAGAAAAATTAACTTTTCTGGTAAAATGAATGAATTAAAGAGATGAACGCTCTAAAAATTGGAAAATGCTCTAAAAAATGCCTCCCCTAACTTCCTTATGCTCTTAAATTTTTTAATCAAAAAATTTTCAAATTACATGTATAAGAAAGACCTCAATAAATATTTAAAAAAAAAAAAAGTATTAGCAAACTAAGACAACTTCATATTTTTGTTAGGTGTTTATAAGACTTCATTTTCTTTATTTACTTTTAGGTTTTTAGAAATGCAGTGATATTAAAACAAAAAAAACAAAAACAAAAAAACATTTTTAATTTAGAATAATAACAAATATAATGATTAGATGATAAGTATAATAGCTTTAACATGACTATGTTAT